>NW_007247793.1:13475-15045 GCF_000164805.1 Carlito syrichta | reverse complement strand
CTGAAGAAATACAAAAGATCATTAGATACTACTACGTACACTTGTATGGAAACAAACTTGAAAACCAGAAGGAAATGGAGGACTTTCTGACATCACACAACCTACCTAGGTTGGAACAAGAAGAAATTGAGACTCTAAATAGACCAATAACAATCAAGGAAATCGACTACGTAATAAGAAAACTTCCTACAAAAAAAAGCCCTGGTTCAGATGGCTTTCCAGCAGAATTCTACAAGACATTCAAGGAGGAGCTGATACCAATCCTACTGAAGGTATTCCAGGCGATTGAAAAAGATGGAACTCTCCCCAAATCATTTTACGAAGCCAACATCACATTGATACCCAAGCCAGGTAAAGATCCAACAAAGAAAGAGAACTACAGGCCAATATCTTTGATGAACATAGATGCTAAAATTCTCAACAAGATCCTAGCAAACCGGATTCAGCAATACATCTCAAAAATCATCCATCATGACCAAGTAGGCTTCATTCCTGGCATGCAAGGCTGGTTCAACATTCGTAAAACCATAAATGTAATTAAATACATCAACAGATGTCAAAACAAAAACCACATGATCATATCACTAGATGCAGAAAAAGCTTTTGATAAAATCCAGCACCCCTTCTTGATAAAAACCCTTGAACATCTAGGCATACGGGGAACATACCTCAAAATAGTAAAAGCCATCTACGAGAAACCCACAGCCAGCATACTCCTAAATGGACAAAAATTGGAACCAATTCCCCTGAAAACTGGAACTAGACAAGGATGCCCACTCTCTCCCCTCCTGTTCAACATAGTATTGGAAGTCCTGGCTAAAGCAATCAGAGAAGAGGAGGCAATCAGAGGTATTCAAATAGGAAAAGAGGAAGTCAAGTTATCTCTCTATGCAGATGATATGATGGTGTACCTTGAAAACCCAAGAGAATCTGTCAAAGGCCTCCTTACATTGATAAAAGCCTTTGGCAAAGTCTCAGGATACAAAATAAATGTACAAAAGACAATCGCATTTCTCTACACCAATAATAAACAAACAGAATCCCAAATAAAAAACACAGTTCCATTCACAATAGTCACTAAAAAAATGAAATACCTTGGCATCTTCCTAACCAGAGATGTGAAAGACCTTTACAATGAAAATTGCAAAGCACTGTTCAAAGAAATCAAAGCTGACATGAACAAGTGGAAAAATATCCCATACTCATGGATTGGAAGAATCAACATTGGGAAGATGTCCATCTTACCTAAGGCAATCTACAAATTCAATGCAATACCTATTAAATTACCAACAACATTCTTCTCAGACCTAGAAAAAACAACACAGGAATTCATATGGAAACACAAACGTCCAAGAATAGCCAGAACAATCCTTAGCAGAAAAAACAAAGCAGATGGTATCACAATACCAGATTTCAAACTTTACTATAAAGCTACAATCATCAAAGCAGCTTGGTATTGGTACAGGAACAGGCATATAGATCAATGGAACAGAATTGAGATTCCAGAAGCAAACCTCAATTTCTCAACCAACTCATCTTCGACAAAGCCCCCACCACCTACCAATGGGGA
>NW_007247793.1:0-12560 GCF_000164805.1 Carlito syrichta | reverse complement strand
CAAGAACCTGGAAACAACCATGCTGCCCATCAAAAGAGGACTGGATTTTAAAAAATGTGGTACATATACACGATGGAATACTACGCAGCCATAAAAAAGAATAAAATCATGAATTTCGCTGCAACCTGGATGGAACTCGAGTCTATAATACTGAGTGACCTCTCACAGAAACAAAGATCTGAATATCACATGTTCTCACTCATATAATGGACCTTGAACATCCAATGCAATACTATAAGAAAATGACTGACGGTACTGGGAAACTATGGGGGTGAGGGGGATGGGATTAATAGTAGCAAATATCTGTCTGGGGATGGGAAAACACCTCTTATCCACAGGGTGCTTGAATGAAATGTAATTGTACACCTAACCCTTAACTGTACCCCACAAAACCATAATAAAAAATACTAATTAATGAAAAAAAATAAAAAAATAAAAAATAAATAAAATGACAAAACAAGCTGTAGGAATCTATGAGTCAGAGATGAATATTTGAAATATATTATTTTGAATTAATTAGAACAGTCTCTTTGCTGTCTTTCCTTCCTTGTCACAACTTTTCACCAATGTTCTATTTAATAGTCTGAACAAAGCAGAAGGATCCTGACATAGGCCTCTGGAAGACAGCATACATGGGCACAGAAGCAAGCTCCTTACAGATCCCAGATGCTTACATGATTTACACTCTTATTATTTTTTTAAACAATAGCTTTCTATTCTCATCTTAATGTTATTGCCTCCACAAATTTTTACCATATTTACCTTCTGTCCCCTCTATTCAGAATTCTTAAATGTTTGTGCCACTGTTAAAAAGAGTCCTATGCATTCTATTTTCTGGAATGCACCTTTCCTCTCTTTTTTAACTGATTTGTTATTTTTCTGAAAGACACCACTTTTCTTAGCATCTCTCAAAGGTAGGGGCTACTTTTCCAATTCCTCACCTCTCATTGGGTTATGGTTCTGTTGGGCTGTACTCTCCAATGTCAACTCTAGGTTATTATTATTTTACCCTCATATATTATATCTTTGTGAGCCTGATCACACCATGTAACATTACTCTTCTTGGTTAATTCTCATTTTTATCTTTAGAGATGCATGTTAGTTCATCTACATCTGTAACTTTTGGCTTTTAAGCTGCAGCTATTCCCATAATCTCATCTGAGATTCTGAAAATCACTGTTCTAATTTTTCTCCTTTCCTTCTGATTGCATCTTCTTGTTTTCATTCATTAACATTGCTCCTTATAAGTCAGTGTTGCCAAACACTGTTTCATCAGATCTCATCCATACTCAACCTCTATATTCTCCTTATTTTAATTCATATTGATGACTGCAGCAATTACCTTTATGCTTACTATGCACTGAAAACATCAATAGCCCCCATGTATTCCTGAACTTTAGACACATATAACCAACTGTTCAAAATGATGTCTCCATTTGAAGGAAGCATGAGAATATAGAATCAAAATATCCAAAATTGAATTCATTCTTCCTGAGTACTGCTCATGTACAAATATTTTAGGAGTTGTAAGATCATTGAAAAATAAAATCTTCTATTATTACATGAGATGGAAAGCCCTGGCAAAAATTTGCAGAAATTAATGTTCCCAATGTTATGCCTATATCATTTCTCAATCAACTGATTAGGAAGTCTGTTGAAAGGAAAGGCAATTAGTTGAGTGATAACTAAGACCATTTTAGATACTAACCATTAATAAAGTTGTAATTTCTTAATTATAGTAAATATACTGTAGTTTTCTTATTCCCAGAACCAGTCAATTCATATCTAAAGAAGTACCTCTAGTTTTGTATTGTCTGCTGTTTTAAAAGTGTGGATGGAATAATGAATGGATTAGGAATATTACATGAGAGTTGAATAGGCGAATATTAAAAGATGGACAGAAAAAAACTCAAATATTTTAAGAATAGTTATATGTCAGTATTGAATGTAAAAGAGGATCATGACAAATCTTAGGGTGGGAGTGAGTTGTAATTTATATTTTAAAAAATAGAGTATTGCCTTCCACAATGTCATGGCCCGCCTTCTAATCTCCCACATTCTGTCTCTCTGAGGTTGCTCCAACAGTAGCAAGACATTTGTATAGCTCACTGTGGATGAGTGTGCCTTGCTCTGTATAAGACTGAGTAAATGACTTTAATATCTCAAAAACAAAGATTATATTTTAACTCTACACATTAATCAATATAATGTTACTCTTCTGCTTCTTATCAGTTTAAAGAAAATGTGTACAACAAGTGAACACTTACTAACAATGTTGTTAATGCTTTTGTTAAGGTTAGAAATTAATTTTGATTGGAGTAAACACTGGCTACAATTCATGATACTTAAGTTTCTTTACTACCATCTCCACCTTCCCTTACCAACATGTTAGATCAGCCCACAGTCCTGAAATCAAGATTTTGCAATTCTCTCTTTTTACTGGAAAAGATAGAAAAATAACAGGTTATAAGATAAAATGAAGAGCTTTTGACCCTTGTCATACTCTTTGTCAGCAATTTTAATGTTTTATCAGTACATATGAACACAACAGAATGCTCAAAATGTAGCTATTTAATCTGTTCCTTCTGCTGTAAGGCAGAACTGGCTCATTTAACCATTAAAGGCTCTGAAAAAAGTCAAGTTACAGCACTGTTTTACCAAAACATTTACCACCTCGTCACTTTTCTTGGCTTTAATTGTGGATCAAGTTCTTGAATACTGTACTCCCTGAAGTGTGCACTAAACAGATCATTTTGTTTTTGTTATTTATATTGTATTGCTTTGGTAATTCAGTATACTTGGAATTTCAATGACCTTGATAAGAGCAGAAGAACAACAATAGATGTTACAAAGAGGAGCATGTCTTTTCTTACATATACTTTTGGCAAAACAGGTGCCTCCTCCCAGTTTGAATTAAAAAGTAAAAATCACATATTTTACTTTATCAGTCATGCATAGTTTCAAGACCTTCTTTTACCAATATCAAGTTAAACAAACATGAATGCTGTCACAGTTAATCTTCCTGTTGATTCAGATTGTAATTTATAGATGTAGTACCTGCCAGAAAATCTCTTTGGCAACTCTGCCCTCTTCTAATTGATTTCCTTCTGTGTTGCCATCAGAATATTTCCAAACTTAAATATCTAATCAACTGAAGGCCCTCCTTGCTTAAAATATTTTAATACCTTTGCACCCCTCAAAGACCCCACACAGCAATATCTTGTTTTGCCTACCCCTCTAGTCTCATCTCATATCTCAGTCTCTGCTCCTGCCATATTGCTATTAGTTCCTATGCCCTACAATCATTAGCCCCCATTTGAAAACCCTTCACCCACGACACTCTTCCCCTTCTATATTATACACAAAAATACTTTATTCTTCAGATAATTTCCTCAAACAGGGCCACACTGACCCTAGTTTAGGTCAAATTTTTGTTGTTTGTAAGGGCATTCATAAAACCATGCTTCGTTCAAGTTTTTATCTTGGATATTTTTCATGTATGCAACAGTGAAATTGTTTAATTGATACCCATTTCATACACTAGGCAAGCTTCTCAACTGTGACATTGTTAGCATTTTGGGTGGCACATTATAGGATCTTTAGCAGTACCTCGGCCTCTAGCCACTAGATGTTAGTCCCACTCTACCCACCCTCCATAAATGTTTCCAGACATACCAATGTCTATGGGACTAAGGTGTAGGTACCAAATCATTAACTCTATGAATGTAGAGATCTAAGCTTTTGCTCACTGTTTTATTCCTATGCCTAACATAATGCTGGAGTTTAGTGGGTACTTAATAAATAAATATTGTAAACAATAAATTTTGAGGTATGAAGTTATTTCTATAGCAGAATCTGAAAAGATATCAAAATAGGAAAGCCATGAAAAATGTATCTAAAAATTTATTTTAAAAGCTTTCAAGAGCTAAGAGAAATACTCCTATTTGTGGATATCCTTTCTAAACCAAAACATTTCTTTTGTGTAGAAATTTATATACAAAAAGTTAATGTAATTCTGCTTTAAGTGCTTTTTAGGAAACAAGATATTTTGAAAATTGTAATGTAAAAAATATTAAAAATCTACTATTTAAGAAAGCTTTGTCCTTCAAATTAATCTACCACTACTTAGAAGAGGAGCTATAGAGGTGTTTAGGTTGATAAAGGTAAAATATTGCACTTAACTCATGTATATTGCCTAGCTCAATCTGATTTTAAAGTAATACACAAAAAGTTATTTTCTACATGACTAAATATAGGGATTAAGTTTGGGCTACTAAAATTGTAGCTGATCTTGCCAGTGTTTAACGTTTTAAACATTTAACAATTTAACAGATTGATGTTATACCTCAAAGGAATTATGCCTTTTTATCTTCTGGTGTTTTAATTCAAAATAGAAGTTAAGCTAATGCCCCTAAAAATATGAAAATTCCAATGGCTTAAATCAAAAGATTGTGTTATGATAAGAAAAATGATAGCATCCTGTCTCTCATTTACCTCCAGGACCTAGTGTTCTGGAGTTGTGTTCTTGGATGCATTATATTTAAATTAATTATGATTTACCTATTGTGATTTATGTAAATACATCCACTCAAATTATTCCTTCATGTCTTGTATATCTGTACATAATTTATCTGTTCTTAGACTTTCTTGGTATTCAGAATATGATTATAACTTCACACAAGATACAGTTTTTATAAAAGTTGTATATAGGGTTTTAGGAAACAACATAGAAACCCATTATTTACTACATACACTAGAATTCATCTTTAAAAGTATGATTTCCTGAAACTAAAGAACCCACTGAAATTCTCTATGAGTTAAGAAATGTAGTTAAGGAAAGGAGAAAGATGTTAGAAATTATTTTTTCCTGTTCCACCAGGCTTTAATACTTTAATATGTATCTCTTGAACACTTTGTCATTTTTGAGTTAAGAATATACTTACTAACTACAGAAAAACTATCCTTGATATAATTCAAAAGGTACATTATGCTATTTAGAAATGAAAGAACAAGGTAATCGGGTCAAAGGAAACCAAGGTGATTATCAAACCCACTTTGTAGCTATAGCCCACATTATACTAGATATATCTGTGAGAGAATGTGTACACTACTCTGCTAGAATTATTTTTACCAGGAAAGAAACACTAAATCTGAACACTGTAGTTAAGTTCTAAAATTAAACAAAAGAAAAAATACACATATGCAAAATTGTCATTCAAAACCCCTTAGGAATATGTTTTACTGGGAACCACTATTGTTCAATTAAGGCATTATTTTGGAGACAAATATCTCACATTAAGTGACACTCAGACAATTCTTCCTTCAGCATGGGTACAGACAGCTGTTTGTTCAGTAGGGTACTAGTATTGTTCAATAGGTTTGCTCTTAGGGGTGATGAGTTAAGATTCACACGTAGAGAAGGAACCACTCCCATTCTGAGAAGCACATAAAAATTCAGTCTTCTGAGAGAACAGCAGATTTCCATCTCTTGCCTCAAGCTTTCTTCAAGATATATACCTGTTCATGAGGGTAAGTAAAAAGGGCCATGATAGCATTTATATTTTATCTCTAGTTTGACCTATAATAAAAATTTCATATATTAAATGCATGTTTTGCTTAACTCTAGAGTCACAGGAATGGATTTATGTTCATTTGTATTCTCCAATCTAAACCTGAATTGGTAAACTATATACATTTATAAATATTAATAAGGTAGGAGTTTAATCTGCTATGATTTCAACTTTTTAAAATTTAGTACAAAATTCATTACAAGATTATAAAATACATAAACCCCAAATTATAGGGGTTAATGATAAATTTCATTTACCCCTGATTTCCTATTTCTGTTCTCCAAAAATTCTACCCCACTCATTTCTGTCATTAAATAAATTTTATGTTTTCCACTACCCAGGGGTTCATGCTAAGCCATGTGTCCTGGCTCTTGTCTTCCATAATCTGACTCTGATTTACTTCCAACTTTTGACACTACTACTTCTTTTTTAAATGTTTTGTTCTTTATTTTAAAGATGTGGGATGCAATTCAGATTTAGGTATGCAAATGGTCATCGTACAGGTAAAGTTTGGGCCTCCCTTTGGTCCCTACTCCACATGGTTTGAAATCAGGTACCCTTACTGATGTTGTGTACCCACCCTTCCCCTGGCAGTGTCCCGCTACTGCCAATCCCTTTATTATTGTATTATAGTAAATGTTAAAGGTCCACTTATGAGTGAGACCATGTGTTACTCAGTTCTTTGTTTCTGTAATATATCACTGTAAACACTACTATTTCTGTATATGTACTAATTTGATGCTCCTATTAATCATCAAAAGTGTCATTTTATTTCCTATATTTTCACAATGTGTTTATCCTATCTCTGATTTTGAATGCTCTATCCAACCAATAATTTCCAATCTACCTCTTACCTACTCTATTGTAACTAGAGTTAGTCACGTCTTCCAACTGTGCCAAAATTCTCTTTTCTTTTCCTTTTTTTTTTTTTTTTTTTTTTGAGTTGGAGTCTCACTCGGTCGCCCAGACTGGAGTGCAGTGGCCGCTCCCGGCCACCGCAGCCTCGACCTGCTGGGCTCCGGCGATCCTTCCGCCTCAGCCTTCCCAGTAGCTGGAACTACAAGCATGCACCACCACGCCCGGCTGATTTTTTGATTTATTGTAGAGATGAAGTATGGCTGCCCAGGCGGGTCTCAAACCCGCGGGCTCAGGCAATCCACTCACCTCAGCCTCCCAAAGGCGCGGGATTACAGGCTGAGCCACGGAGCCCGGCTCTCTTTTCGTTTTTTTAATATTTCTTTTATTATTATTTTTTTTTATTTTTATTTTTTGAGTTGGAGTCTCACTCTGTCACCCAGACTGGAGTGCAGGGGCCGCTCCCGGCCACTGCAGCCTCTACCTGTTTGGCTCCAGCGATCCTTCTGTCTCAACCTTCCGAGCAGCCGGAATTACAGGCACGCGCTACCATGCCCAGTTGATTTTTTTTACTTATTGTAGAGATGAGGTCTTGCCAAGTTGCCCAGGTGGGTCTTGAACCTAAGGGCTCAGGTAATCCACAAACCTCAACCTCCCAAAGAGTGGGATTACAGGCTGAGCCACCGAGCCCAGCTCAAAATTCTCTTTTCTTACTTCATATGGTAACAACTACTAATACTTCTGTTTATTGAGAATCTATATCACAGTTAGATACAGGTGCTTTCTATATAATATTTTACTCATTTTTAAAGCAGTAAAATATGAGGATGGCTATTCTCATGTTACAAGCATGAGTTCAAAAATCACTACTGTAGCTCAGCTGTGACATGAACCAAGAATTCTTTAGCCCTCAAATTATGCTCTTTCCCTATACATAATGGGGTCACATCTGCTCTTTTTACCTTCAATTTAGACCTATTACATTGGCGTTTTTATTATTCTTAATGTGTTCTATGTGAGTAACCTCTAATCCACTAGATTTTGATTAATCAAAGACTATTTCCAAACATCTTAATGATAGTCCAAGAAAATGAAAAGTATTTAATAAAATTATTGAGCCATAAACTTTTAAAAAGAACGCATTGAATGTAGATGTCTTCCTGTCACTTATTTCTCTAATGCCAGCAGTAACAACATATAGCAATTCACTACAAAACAACATAGAAGAAAATCTTATAGAATTATTTCTAAAACTTACTGTGATAGAAGTGTACTTTTATTCTGTAGGCCTCAGGTTTCTTATCAGTAAAATAGGTGTAATTCTAAAATCATTTCTAGTTTTATAATTCTAGGCCAAAATCCCAGGATTATTGGATAGTTCAAATGAGATAAATGCAAACAGACTTCAATATAAAATATTATATAGACATAACATACTTATTCATTCTGGTTTAATATTAATATATAAACTAAGTTCATTTGCAATATGTGCTAGTAACTAGGGAACTTGATCTTTTCCATGGCTCCAGTTCTCAAACCTGTGTTGAAATTGAATGGTATTTTTACACTGAAATGTAAAAAAAAAAAAAACCACAATCAAATTAAAAGCCAAGTCAATATTATTGTACTCATTGTTACCAACTTCTAATTTTAAATATTAGAAAACACACTATGCAAAACACTTGCAGTAGCTCTTTTTTGCATTACTTTAATTGTACAGTATACATGGTAGTTGATTCATTGATAGCATGTTGGGTTCTGACATTTCCAAAAATTAAGTTTTGTACTTAGGTTTTAGTTTGTGTTTTGATAATTTTGCAATAATTTCCTAGGGAAAAAAATATCAGGTCTTCTTTGACAGCTTAACTTTCCCCTTTGATTTCTGTACTTTGTGCATGAGAACAAAAACTACTATGGTAATGCAGTATTTCATATTTTAGTAATCAATCACAAGCAATAAATGCTGCACAGCCAGCATCTTAAGAATACACTTAGGTGTCTTATTGATTTCAGGACCATTAAACCTCTTACCAGCGTTATGACTACCTTCTGCTCATGGAAGCATGTACTCTTCTCAGCGACTTGGTTTCATTAAGAGCTGTATTCATATAGGCAAAGGCATACTTGTATGTAAAGATGAACTCTGTAATTCCCTATAAATGCATTTTAGGAATTTTATATTATCTTTGAAGGAGGTAGCATGCATGTCCTATATTTCACTATAAGAGCAATACCACTTGTAAAAAATGAACTTACAATTCGAAGTATGCATTAAGTTTTACTGCTCCATTTGGAGGTTGACAAATTTGGTTAATGAGAACTTATCTGTAAACATAATAAACTACGTTGGCCTATATGGATCCTGTAGAGATGTTTCCAATGTCAACCAAGTATTAAGTTTTAAGATATTAGAATTTGATACAAATATATTTATACAAACTCACTAGAAATATGAGCAAAGTATACCCATTCAGTGAATTCCACTTGCAATCTATCAATGTTGAGGAAGGGAAGAACTTACAGTCAGTTCTGCTATAAAACTTGTTTTTAAATGAGAAATTTGTTTTAACATGATAACTGTGTTGGGGGAAATTTCGAGAATAACATAAATTATGTGTAGCATTTGTAAAATTTCATCTTCAAGAATCATTATGTGAACTCAGAAAGCTGCATTCCACTAAATAAAACAATGTGGAAGTACACATAACGCAAGTACACTCTACAAATATATACCACTTCACTCCACAAATATATACCATTTCACTCCCAGTTTACACTCCACAAATATATACCAGTTCAGTCAAAGTTCATACTCCACAAATACATACCTCAGTTCATGCTCCTCTACATCTGGCATTAAAACTTTACTTTTGATTTCAGGTAGTCCATTTTTCATCACTTCACACTGACAAAGGCAAACCACATCCAAGCCCACTCCACAAGCAAACAACAAGTCTTTTTCAAGATAAAGAGCCTTATTTGTTATTTTACATATATATGTATACATATATATATACTATCTCCCATGTATAAAACCATGATATCAGTTTCATTAGATCCTTACATATTTTTATGTGACATTGACAAAGACTTTTTTAAAAGTGTTAACCCCATCCTCTGTAGGCCTTTTGACTTTTATTCCACAATTTTTTGTATTACAATGATTTTTAAGAACACATATGCCAATATAGCAGAACATACCATGAAAGTGAATGTAAATCATTTTGAGAACTCATATTAACCTGATAGAGACAATTATAATTTCATTAGGTTATTAATGATCTAGTTTATGTCTTTGGCATAATTGTATATAAATAAATTTATCATTACTCTGGGTTTTAGGAAAGCAAAGATATAAGATGAATAATCAGGAGGAAACAATTTCATTTCAATCCATTCAAAGTACTTAAAATTTATTACCATACTACAAAAATAAAATTGGGAACAGTTAACGTATTTTTAATATTTTTTAATTTTGTATTTGTTTTTTGAAACATGATAATGATACAGTCTAAGTTATCAGTGTAAACTTTAGATGAATCTATGCTTTTCTCTTTAATGTTTTCACAGAACGCTCATTCTTAATTTGCTCAACAATTATTACATACTCTGCTAGGAACTACTGTACAAGTAGAAAAGTACACAAATAAAATTATGTGCTCTACTGAGCCAAGAACTCTACTTCCATAAACTTGGTAAATATTAGAATATTTTGAGCATAAATATATAAGATATACCAAAAATGATAATTGTCTAAAAAATAAAATGGTAATTATATTGATTTATAGCTGAGTCCATGGAGGTTTCAAAAATCTAGTGTTTTATAGCCTGGAACAAGATATTCAAACAACAAAACAAAACAATTATATTATAGAACACTGACCCAATTTTTAAAAAGCTGGAAAAGGTCACAAATAGAAGTTTATAAATATAAATCATATATTTTATTCAAATATGAAGACTGAGTAGGGCCATATGATATCTAGCCAAAGAAAAATAAAATTAAAGAGTCATAATTTTAAATTATCTTGAAGTAAAAATCAGCCAAATACTCAAGATCCTTCCTTTTAAAATCCTGTGATGTTTTAAGAAAATACTTATCTTAAAATATGAAATAAAAATTAATGAGCAGTTTTTCTTTTCATTTCTTTCTTTCTTTTCTTTTCTTTTTTAGCAGTAGTCTCACTCTGTTACCCAAGCTGGAGTGCAGTGGTATGTACGCTCCCAGCCACCAGAGCCTTGATCTGATGGACTCAAGAGATTCTTCCACCTCAGCCTTTCAAGTAGCTGGAACTACAGGCATGCACCACCATGCCTGGCTAAATTTTTTTAATGTATTGTAGAGTCAAGATCTCACCAATTTGCCCAAGCTGGTTTTGAACTCCCAGACTCAGGCAATCCTCTTGTCTTCATATTCCAATTTGCTGGGATCACAGGAATGAGCCACCATGCCTGGCTGAGCATTTTCTTCTATGGCCATAGCCCTCCTTCCCTGTTTCCTAATACTTACCTTTAAGGAAACAACAGGTGTGAGCCACCATACCTGGCTCAGTATTTTCTTCTATGGCCTCCTTTTTCTGTTTCCTAATACTTACTTTTAAGGAAACAACATATACTTATACAACTATTATTAGGTAAAATCATTTAAATATCATTCTATAATTTTAATGCTGATTTAAGCTAATATTTCTATGCTTCAGCACAAAATTATTACCCTAGAAATTCCAAAGCGACTGTGCAATTTCATTACAATCCACTATCATGTGAAAGACAAAGTAAAAGTTATTCTGTGCATAGCAAAATATTATGAGATGTTTATTTTTCATCTTTGCTTTGAGCATCATGAGGAAAAAATATATATATTTTTAAGAAATCAGGATCTATTGAGAAAACAGAAAACCTCCCACAGTGGGAGGGGACCTGAGGGATTGGCTGAAAAAATATTTTAAAAAGTATTTTAAATGGTATTACAAGAAATTTTTAAATGTAATTTGGTTAGCAAAGTAAAAATTTAATCATATGTTTAAATCACAGGTCAATATGAGAAAACCAATCACAAAGTAGATAGTATTAGATAACTTCATTTTTTAAAATTATTTTTTTAATCAATATTTTTTATTTTGATATTGTGGGGTACAGTTAAGGGTTAGGTATACAAGTGTGCTTCGTTCAGGCACCCTTGTTGATAAGGGGTGTCTCCCCGTCCCCGGACAGATATTGACTACCATTAATCCGACCTCCCTTCCCCTCCACCCCCCATAGTTTCTGACCACTGTCAGTCCTTTTCTTATAGTATTACGTTGGACGTTCAAGGTCCACTATTTGAGTGAGAACATGTGATACTCAGATCTTTGTTTCTGTGAGAGGTCACTCAGTATTATTGACTCTAGTTCCATCCAGGTTACTGCGAAGTTCATGATTTTGTTCTTTTTTATGGCTGTGTAGTATTCCATTGTGTATATGTACCACATTTTTTTAGTCCAGTCCTCTTTTGATGGACTGTGTAGTTGATTCCAGGTTCTTGCTATTGTAAACAATGCTGCAATAAACATACGTGTGCAGGTATCTTTAATAGAGTGATTTGAGTACTTCAGGGTATATTCAGACACTTCTCAAAGAAGACATCCGAGCAGCCAACAGACACATGAAGAAAAGTTCAACCTCACTAATCATCAAGGCGATGCAAATCAAAACCACACTGAGATACCACCTAACTCCAGTCAGAATGGCAATTATCAATAACTCAAAAAATAACAGTTGCTGGAGAGGGTGTGGCAAAAAGGGAACACTCCTACACTGTTGGTGGGAGTGCAAACTAGTGTAACCTCTATGGAAAACGGTGTGGCGATTCCTAAAAGCTCTAAATATCGACCTCCCATATGACCCCGCAAAAGCAGACACTTACAAGCAAAACTGGTTCCTGTCTCCAGGGTCCCACTTCCCCATACCATCCTCCTAAACCACCTCTGCCAGGGGCTGGTAGCTGATGGCCACAGAACTTGCTTTATAGGCAGTATCTATTTTAAACCCTAAGAATGGTGTTCGAGATAGTTTTCAGACCTTATACTCTGATAGACTGGAGGCCTCACCCGGGCCCAGACACACACCAGGACACTGGCTTCACTGGTCCTGGGC
>NW_007247792.1:151692-153186 GCF_000164805.1 Carlito syrichta | reverse complement strand
CACTCCAGTCTGGGCGACAAAGTGAGACTCCAACTCAAAAAAAAAAAAAAAAAAAGAAATGAAATGAGGTGAAAAATGTAATACCTTAACAGTGCTCCCCGAATTTCTTTTAGGGAAGGAACAGTCTTTATTAGGGGAAATAAGCCTGTTACGGGTAGAAAGTGAGATCTTCAGAGCTTGAGTGTTGGCAGGAACCCAAGCAATGAAGAGATAAGGTTAAGATGTCACTTTCTGCCTGGAAAACCAAAGGAATTTGTGTTTTCTCCAGCAAGGGTAGAACAGAGGAAGGAGAGGAGAGGAGAGTTAGTGATTTGGAAAGAGGCTAGGCCCCAAGGGATGAAGGGTCAGATAGAAAACCTCAGTGGGAACAGCAGAAAGGACTTTAAAGAACTTCTAATGAGCAGTTGAAACCAGTTTCCACGCATCATGTGACCCTGCCCCAGGGCCTGGAGCATCCTAATGTCCTTCGGACTCATGAATGTTCTGTGTGGGAGGAGGTGTGGGCAGTGCTCTGGAATGGCTAAGTTTCATCTTCAGATTTCTGAACCATGCTACAGCAACAGCCTGGTGAGAGCAGAAGCCCAGAGGCAGAGATATGTAGGAGAATGTAAATCCCCAGAAATCTGCAGAAATCTTGGGGGGGGATTTGACTTTTACAGTCCATTTTTACTTCAATCTCAAAGGGCAAGGGGGTTGACATCTAAATTGCACAAGTAATGCACATTCATTTTTAAAAGTAGGAAAAAAAAGAGAAGCAAAAGGAAGAAAAATATCACCCGAAGTTCCACCATCCAGGTAGCTGAGGGTGTTGCCTAAGGAGTGCGGGTGAGAAAGGAGAGGTAATCTTCTATGATAGTGGTGAGGAGGGAGTGACCCATTGGTCAAATTACTGAGAGTCAAGTATTGTTCATAACCAGATGAAAGCTAATTCTTTCCACCGGACTGCCTCCCAGCTGCTAGGTACCTTTTTATGGTATAGCTTAAGGAACAGTTTGGGATGACAAGATACCTAAAGACCTGGCTTAAGAAGTGAGAACAGAACAGAATTTTCTACAACAGTAGGAAGAATGCTCTCCAGTTGAGTGGCCAAGTATATTAGATAAGCACATGAGAAGAAAGGTAAGAAGTTCAAGAACATACATTTTCAGTTGCAGAAGGCCCTTGAGGAAGGAAAACCCTTTTGTGAAAACAACAGGCAGCATGGTCTTCTCCAATGGACCAAGCACTGGATTAAGAGTCTGATGGCCATGCTCTAGCCTCAGCATTGCTTCTCGCTGCAAGCCACACACCCTCTCTGGGCCTAAGTTTCTTTACTGGGAGATGAGGAGGTTGTACAACATGACCTCCAAATTCCCTTCCAGCTTTAAATTCCCTTTTGTGATACTCGCTGGACTTGTTTTACGGGCGCTCCGGGGCTACCCGCCCGCCCGGCTCCTCCCTCAGTTGCCGCGCCCGCGTGCCGCACCAGAGGGCGCTGCAGGCGGGCCCCCGGCA
>NW_007247792.1:143988-151176 GCF_000164805.1 Carlito syrichta | reverse complement strand
GGCTTGCTCGCTGGGCTTCCCGGCGATCCGGCCCGGGCCGACCCGCGGCGGTTCATTGCCCTGTTGGCGACCCAACCCTGCTGCCCTTGCGTCCCCCGTCCTCGGACCCCCATCGCTGTTGGAGCCTGGCCACGGGCCTCCTTCCACCCGACTCTGTGCCCCCTCTTGGGCCTCGTGGCTCCGTCTCCTCCACTTCTGAGAGCCGGGTCTCAGGCCCGGTCCCACACCCCTCTCCTGCTCTGACCTCTTCTGCATCCCTTGCTGGTGTCCCCACGTCCACTGTCCTGTCTGTCTCGGGCCTCCTTGGGGATCTTCCCTGGCCCCCGTTCTCCTTGCCTCCTGCCTCCACTCTCCCGTCCTCACCCTCTCTGTCTTTGCTCTTTTCCCGTCCCTGTCTCCTTCGCCTGTTGCCTGATCCCTCCTAATACTGCGGATCCCATCCTCCTCCTTAGGGTGTTTCTAGGCTTTTTCCGACCCCGAGTCTGCAGTCCCTGTCTGCCTAAGCCTCTCCTACCCTGGCTCCCTCCAGAGCCCCTGTTTTGGCCCCGTCTCTGATTTCCTTTCTATCAGCCCTGTCCCCTGCCTTCCTGTCACCCACCTCTCTTTTCCTCCGGGTTCGGGGAGAAGTGATAGTTGCACACACTACTCTGCTTTCACTTGACCTGCAGTTGAAGTACCTGTGGTGTGGGGTGGGGGGTGTTCAGACCCTTACTGAGTTAAGGGACTGGTAGTCTAAGGTAAATAACAGGTATGTCCCTGGGGGGAAATTGGCTTGACTGTTGCATCAGAGATGATGTCCAATTTGTAGGCCATCCTTCTCATCTCAGCTTTAATGCTTCCCCCTTATGGGTCTCTTGACTTCCAGGAACCCTTGGGGAGAGACTGCACTGAGTTGGGCTTGTGCCAGGGGTAGCTGGAGGCCTCATCCAACTCTTTTCCCCTTCCAGGAAACGGGATTCTGCACCTTCCCACTCTGGATGGATGGAACACATTTAAACCACCATGCCCCAGCCTATCTCTGCCCCCACTCCCACCATCTACCCTGTGTACTGGCTCCAAAACATTTTTTTTTCCTGTTTGAGTTCTGAAATAGATTGCCAGCCTGATAGCCCTGGGGCTGGCAAGCATCTGTCCCTTTTATTACTGGTGACTTGAGCCAGCTACTGATTTTCTCTCACACGTCTTTGACCTACTGAATGTGCCTCTGATGTTGGTCTCTGAACAGGTTCTCTTGGAACCTGGGAGCTCCACTTCCTGTGGCTCCAAGAGAGAGGCTGACACTAAAGTTCTGTTCCCTTTGCCCAGGCACAGTATGAGGTATCAGGTTGATGTCTGCCTGTGCAGGTTGTGGGGCTGCATTCATCAGACCTTGCCAGGAACTGGAATTGTCAGCCTCCAGTCACACAGGTCATTTTCTCTGGGGCCTAGAGAGCCCACCACCTTCGTGGTGAGTCTGGGTGTTTCACCTTCTTGCTAGGCAGAAGGCTCTTTTCATATCCTTCAGCTTGAGCTCCTTTATTTGGCACTGATCCTCTAGAGAGATTTTCAGGAAATAACATATCCTCTGTTTCTGCCTGATCTGATCTCAGAGGATTCCAAAAGCGTGACCCACCCTCACGTTTAGAATGAAGGCCTTTTGTTTCATCTGGTCCGGGTTTCTAGGTCTCCTCTTTTGAGGATCGTGCACTCTGTCTTCGAGCCACATTGGACCAGAGTTGGCAACCTCCAGGAGCTGTGGTGGAGTGCCAACTAAACCAGACTTTACCGTTTTGTAATCCTCTTGTGCACTGACCCTTTTCTGTGAAAGCAGTAGGATCTGTCATTGTGCCAGTCCCCTCTCCATGACCCCGAGTTCCCTCTGCATAGCACTTGGGGGATTTGGGCAGAAGGAACCAGAAGGGTCTCTTGTTCCTCTGTACAGCATCCCCCCAGGGTATCTGTGGGACATTCTGAAGAGATTGAGGCCGAGTGTTGGGCAGTAATTTAGTCAGTCTCTGGCTGCTGGGAGGGTCTTTAGCTGACTCTCCCGAGCAGTCTGCTACCCTCCATGCCTACCCGTTAGTTACTTTTCACAAGGTGGCAGGTGGGGGCTTGAGAACAGGTTAGGCCCGCTGCTAGCAGAGTAGGTTTTGTTCAGCTGCCTTTCTCCTTGCCTCTTCTTGTGTGTCTCAACCTACTCATGAGGAATTGCCCCTACTTGGCCTCGCGGCTCCACCTGTAGTCCCTTGGATACCTTTCCTGAGGGCCTGGGGAGAGGACAGCCAGTGTAGGACACTGGCCTGGGAAGCCTTAGGTCTCTGCTTTGGTCAGCTGAGACAGCTGTCCTGGCTCTTGTGCAAGCTGTCTTCAGGGCCTGAAGATCCTGGTGTGTCCTGGGGCAGTGCAGCTCCTGTCTCTCGGGAGTTGGACCTGTCACTTCTAAAGACTTCAGTTGCATTCTGTCACCGAGGCCCACCTTCCTGGGTGCTCCCTGCAAGCCAGGAAGCTGAACAGTGCTGCCTTCCTTCAGTGCCTCTGTAGGGGCTGCAGTGCCAAGATCCAGCCCCACAGCCCAGAGTAGAAATATTCTCGTCTTCCTTCCTACCTGGTATCTGTCTGGACTTAGTTTGTCCTGCTGGGCCCTTCCTTTTTAAAATTTGAAATTTTTAAATTTTGAGTTGGGGTCTCACTCTGTTGCCCAGGCTGGAGTATAGTAGCATGATCACGGCTTACTGCAGCCTCAACCTCCTGGGCTCAAGCAGTCCTCCTTCCTCAGCATCCCAAGTAGCTGAGACTAAAAGCCTGCACCACTGTATCCAGCTAATTTTTGGATTTTTTTTTTTTGTAGAGATAAGATCACGCTGTATTGCCCAGGCTGGTCTCAAATTCCTGGGCTCAAGGAGTCCTCACACCTTGGCCTCCCAAAGTGCTGGGATTACATAATAATTGTGAGCCACTGCAGCCAGCACAAGCCCTTGCTTTTATCATGTCAGAAGCCCTGTGCCTGATGCCCTTGTCTGTGCCATGTTGTCCCAGATTGCCCAGTATGCTACTTGGAGATGGTTTGATGTCCCTGAGCATTTTTCTCTGCCTTTGGAGCCAGCTTGCAGCAGCTGTATTCCAGGGTGTCAGAGGGGAGCTAGATACTTGCCCTGAGCCTGGCAGGGAGAGAGTGGTACCTTGTATCAGATTTTAGACGTGTGGGTTGTCTCCTTTGGCAGGTGGTTCCTAGCTTTCATAACTCAGCAGGCTAGTGATTGGGATGTGACTCTAGTCCTGCCTCCACAGAGCTTTGGTCAAGGAATCAAGCATGACTCAGGGTGTCTTCATTTATGAGCTGCCACCCATGGAGGGTGTTGGGCGCCAGGGCCTTCCTTACCTGCCAGCTCCTTCTGCCGCACCCTGGTAAAATTTGCAAAGCCCATGTCTGCTTGCTTGGGAGTGAGCAGACTACTTCCAGGATTGGGAAATATTTGCTGACTCAAGCTCAGAATAACAACATCGCAGGGTGGATGTGTGAGGGACAGGTGAGGAGCCAGATTGTCTTGGGAGTAGTCTTTGAGCTCTGGTGTTGAATTATATATAACCTACTAGAGTGGCTTTCTGGACCCCTGGTGCTTCTCAGCTGAAGATGTTGGGTTTCTTTCTGTCCTGCAGTGTTGCTTGGTGTTTGGGGCATGCACACAGTACTCACGCAGAGCCTCCTGCTCACCAACAGATGAAGACAGATGCACCAAAGAGGTAATCCCCTTTCCTTTGCTCAGGGGTCTCTGGCAGCCGACTGACATAGCATCCAGATTTAGGATCCTGGCCTGGAAGAGAAAATCACTTCATCGGGGTTGAGTCCCAGATCCCAGACACCTGTCACAGCATCTGGTACCCATCATTTGTGTATAGTATGGACACTTAAGTCATTATTGAATGTCTATGGCTTAAGCAGTTTTTTCAGGCACATGGAGAGTCTCATTCTTATACCCACTAAAACATAAACTTCTCAAGGGCAGGGCTTACTTTGCTTCCTATGTGTCTAGGACAGTGCCTGGCACCAGAGGAAATGCTGACTAAATATTTGCTGATTGAACACATGAATAGACTTTCTTCTTTGCTCATATGGGTGCCTAGGATGCCATGCTATAAAGATGGTGTCCACGATTCTCTCTTATTTAGGGAACAGATATTTCCGAGCACCAATAATGTTCCAGGCTTTTAAGAAATGATGATAGTAAAAAAAAGATTTAGTCCCCGCCTCATGGGTCTGTGGTTTGCTGGCATAGATGAGAGCCAGGTATGACACAGTATTGTTTCTTCCTTCTCTGCTGGAGCAGGGGGTCCTCCCCAGAGTCTGAACAATGCTGTGGGTTTCCCATTGCTGCTGCTCTGTTCTCAGGATGCCTGGCAGGTTTTAGAAACTCTCAGAAGGGGAGCTCCAGGGAATTTGACGTTCATTGTCCTGACTATCTGGGAGGCTAGGTTATGGAGGGTCCCTGCTGGGGGCCAGGGGAAGCACAAGCATTCTGTCTGATTTGTTTTCATCTCTGAAGTTCGGTGGTTCCAAAGCTGTTGTGGGCTTCACTTCCCTTCCTCTGCCTTTAACACCCTATGGGCTTTCCTGTTGCCACACAGGGTGGTGAGCCCCCGTGTCTGTCAGTCCATGGGGGCCAGGTTATTTGTGGATCTTCAGGAAGGTCTTGGGCAAGGGCCCCTCCTGTCCTCAAAGCCACACCAAGTGCTTTCCTCTGAAGGGAATACGAGGGAGGAAGAAGGGGGGCCAGGAGGCTTCTGAGGCTCCCTGAGAGGGGATGAGGGTGGAAGTTCCCCGCGAGCCGGGAGAGTGCTGAGTTGAATGGGTTTGCTTTGTCATTTGCTTCAGCAGCAGCTAGCCACAGTGGCAGCTATTGTACGTGTCCAGGGGTCAGATGTCCAGTTCATCCGTGAGCTTTGAGCTGCCAGTCCCAGCCAGTTGTGTTCTCTCTTTATTATTTCTTTTTGAGATGGGGTCTTGCTATATCCCCCAGGCGATCCTCCCTCCTCAGCCTCCCAAGCAGCTGAAGTTTTCTTTCTTACTTTCCTCTGGCAAAGGTGAGACTGTGGCTTTATCATGTTTTTCAGTGTTAATCTCACAAATCTGTGGTAGGTGTCATCTTAAGTCTGTCCACTTCCATGGGCCAGGTGCTATGACTGATGTTTCAGACATTCAGATGTGGTCCTTGGCTGCTCCCTGCTCCAGATGTAGGGAACTTTGCTGTGGAGAGAAGACATATGCGAAAAATATTTTCTTAAATATTAGAGAACAGTTGGGTACTAAAAACATGGTACCGCACAAGGATACCTGTTTACAGGAGCACATCATCAATGAGGGCTGGGTTTGTCCCTAAAGAAACTGGGTCTCGGCTGGGCTTGGTGGCTCAGCCTGTAATTCCAGTACTTTGGGAAGCCGAGGCAAGTGGATTACCTGATCCCACGGGTTCGAGACCAGCAACTTGGCAAGACCTTGCCTCTACAATAAAATAAAATTTAAAAATAGCCAGGTGTGGTAGCACATGTCTGTAGTTCCGGCTACTTGGAAGGCTGAGGCAAAAGGATCACCAGAGCCCAGCAGGTCAGTGCTGGGGTGGCCATGAGTGTGCGTGCCGCTGCACTCCAGCCTGGGCAATGGAGTGAGACTCCAACTCAAAAAAAAAAAAAAAAAGAAAGAAAGAAAGATGGTTTATTTTGAAGTCAAGTTTAGAATATTATGAAACAGTGATTCTCAAACTTTTTGGCTTCAGGACTCCTTTACATTCTTAAAAATTGAGAACCCCAAGTGCTTGTGCTTACCATATTAGAAATTAAAACTGAGAGATTTAAAAGATTACTAATTTAAAAATTTATTTAATATAATAATAAGCCCATTACATGTTATCATAAATTACATTTTTTTTTTTTTGAGTTGGAGTCTCACTCTGTCGCCTTGCCTGGAGTGCAGTGACACGCTCAGTCACCCCAGCATCGACCTACTGGGCTCTGGTGATCCTTCTGCCTCAGTCTTCTAAGTAGCTGGAAGCACAGGCACGTGCCACCATGCCTGACTAATTTTTTTGATTTATTGTAGAGATGATGTCTTGCCAAGTTGCCCAGTCTGGTTTCAAATCCCTGGACTCAGGCAGTCATCTCGCCTCCACCTTCCAAAGTGCCGGAATTATAGGCGTGAGCCATTGCACCCGGCCTAAGTGGTATTTTTAAAATATTCATTGTAATGCGGAATCTGAAACTTTATCGGCAAAATTTTCATACTTTGTGACATTCAAATCCATTGGTTTATCTTGCTTTTTTTTTTTTCCAAGAGACTGGCATCTTGCTCTGTTGCTAAGGCTGGAGTGTAGTGTTATAATCATAGCTCACTGTAGTCTCAAACTCCTGAGCTCAAGTGATCCTCCCACCTCAGCCCCCAAGTAGCTTGGACTATAGGCCACCATGCTCAGCTAACTTTTTTTTTTGTGGTTGAGACAGGGTCTTGCTATGTTGCCCAGGTTGGTCTCAAACTCATGGAGTCAAGTGATCCTCCTGCCTTAGTCTCCTAAAGCACTGGGATTGTAGGTGTGAGCCCCTGCAACTGGCCTATCTTGCACTTTGAATGGATCTTTTACTTTAGTCATTGGGAAATACTGTTTGACTGAGTTGCATTAATCTTCCAAATGTTGACACATTTCATTTTATGGTAACAAAAAGTATTCATTAATATCACTGCTGGTCTATCAGAAAAAATTTCAAGTACTGGGAAACTGTCAAGCTCATGGTGATGGAGATAAGTTTTCCTTAATTTTAATTTTTTTTTGAGAGCTTGATTTTCAGCATTGGTGATGTATTACCAGTTCTTTTTTTTTTTTTTTTTTTTTAAGTGACAGTCTCACGTCATTTATTTTCAAGAAAAAGTTTCTCAAATACTGAAGTCTAGATAATCATAATTTGCATGTTAATCTTTCAGTAAAAATGGTGTTTTGTGAAAAAAAGTGGCTAGTTTAGCTTGCAATTTCTTTGCACAACTGCTTTTTCTTGAGAAACAATTGTGTAACTCCTTTTTTGTTACAGGGGTATTTAAAAGACATGTATCAAAGGTCAAGATTTATTCCACTTAGTTTTTATTTGTTTATCTAGGACATTCTTGTTTTGTTTTGTTTTTTTGAGTTGGAGTCTCACTCTGTCGCCCAGACTGGAGTGCAGTGGCAGCTC
>NW_007247792.1:142936-143968 GCF_000164805.1 Carlito syrichta | reverse complement strand
CAGGTCGAGGCTGCGGTGGCCGGGAGCGGCCACTGCACTCCAGTCTGGGCGACAGAGTGAGACTCCGACTCAAAAAAAAAAAAAAAAAGAAAAAGAAAAGAAAAAAAAAAAAAAAAAAAAAAAAAAAATTGGCATTCTATTGTCTTTCATGGTTCTGTGGATTAACTGAGCTAGTTGGGCGATTCTTGCTTGGGGTCACTCATGTTGTTGTAGTCTTGGAGACTGGGGCAGGTGTCATCTGAAGGCTTGGCTGGGCTGGATGTCTACACTGGCTCACTCATGTGGCTGGCACTTGATACTGGCTGTTGAATGGAGTGCCTGTATGTGGTCTTTTGGTGTGACTTCGGCATCTCACAACAGGGTTCTGAGTGGAAGCGTCCCAAAAGCGAGTGTATGGAGAGATCCAGACACAAGTGGCAAGGTTTCTCATGACCTAGCCTTGGAAGTCACATGGTGTCATTTCCTCTGTTCTCTTGGTCACAGGACCAGTTCAGATGCAAGGTGAGAACTACACAGGGTATGAATACTAAGAGTCATGGTTTCCTGAAGAGAGAGAGAGGGCTTGTTGGAGACCAGCTGCTATTTTTTGGAATCCCTTATGTGGGGTAATCTGGCTTGTATATAAATACTTCCAGAAGAAAAGTGCATGTTCTCACAATTTTCATTCCTGGAAGCTACTGTTAGTTAGGAAATTTATAGTAGAAGTAGAGGACATTGAATGCCAGGTGAAGGAATTTGCACCCTGTTCTTTGGGCAATGGGGAGCTGTCAATGATTTTGGAGCAAGGAATGATAGTGTTATATTGTAAAAAGGTGGATTGAATGGGGAAAGAATAGAGGTAGAGGATGGGTAGGCAACATTGCAGTGGTCTAAATGTAAGGAAATTTTGTCTCACATTAAATCTGAGTTCCTCTTATCACGGTTAAATGCATTGATTTTGATCTATCAGCCACACAGATAAAGTTTCCAGAGTATGGGTGGAATAACCCATCCCTACCCTGACATCCATTTAGGGCTTTTTTTTTTTTTTTT
>NW_007247792.1:134137-142916 GCF_000164805.1 Carlito syrichta | reverse complement strand
GAACCCGCGGGCTCAGGCAATCCACTCACCTTGGCCTCCCAAAGTACTGGGATTACAGGCTGAGCCATCGAGCCCGGCCCATCTCGGACATTCTTAAATTGGCATTCTATTGTCTTTCATGGTTCTGTGGATTAACTGAGCTAGTTGGGCGATTCTTGCTTGGGGTCACTCATGTTGTTGTAGTCTTGGAGACTGGGGCAGGTGTCATCTGAAGGCTTGGCTGGGCTGGATGTCTACACTGGCTCACTCATGTGGCTGGCACTTGATACTGGCTGTTGAATGGAGTGCCTGTATGTGGTCTTTTGGTGTGACTTCGGCATCTCACAACAGGGTTCTGAGTGGAAGCGTCCCAAAAGCGAGTGTATGGAGAGATCCAGACACAAGTGGCAAGGTTTCTCATGACCTAGCCTTGGAAGTCACATGGTGTCATTTCCTCTGTTCTCTTGGTCACAGGACCAGTTCAGATGCAAGGTGAGAACTACACAGGGTATGAATACTAAGAGTCATGGTTTCCTGAAGAGAGAGAGAGGGCTTGTTGGAGACCAGCTGCTATTTTTTGGAATCCCTTATGTGGGGTAATCTGGCTTGTATATAAATACTTCCAGAAGAAAAGTGCATGTTCTCACAATTTTCATTCCTGGAAGCTACTGTTAGTTAGGAAATTTATAGTAGAAGTAGAGGACATTGAATGCCAGGTGAAGGAATTTGCACCCTGTTCTTTGGGCAATGGGGAGCTGTCAATGATTTTGGAGCAAGGAATGATAGTGTTATATTGTAAAAAGGTGGATTGAATGGGGAAAGAATAGAGGTAGAGGATGGGTAGGCAACATTGCAGTGGTCTAAATGTAAGGAAATTTTGTCTCACATTAAATCTGAGTTCCTCTTATCACGGTTAAATGCATTGATTTTGATCTATCAGCCACACAGATAAAGTTTCCAGAGTATGGGTGGAATAACCCATCCCTACCCTGACATCCATTTAGGGCTTTTTTTTTTTTTTTTTGAATTGGAGTCTCACTCTGTCGCCCAGACTGGAGTGCAGTGGCCGCTCCCGGACACCGCAGCCTCGACTGCTGGGCTCTGGCGATCATTCTGCCTCAGCCTTTCCAAATAGCCAGAATTACAGGCATGCGCTACCACACCCAGCTGATTTTTTGATTTATTGTAGAGATGAGATCTCACTGCCCAGGTGGGTCTCGAACCCGCGGGCTCAGGCAATCCACTCACCTCAGCCTCCCAAAGGTGCGGGATTACAGGCTGAGCCACTGAGCCCAGCTTACTTTTTTTATTTTTATTTTTTGAGTCAGGATCTCACCCAGGCTGGAGTGTGATGGCATGATCACGACTGTGATCACAGATTTGTGAGATTAACACTACAGGCGTGCACCCACACCTGGCTAATTTTTAAATTTTTTATAGAGATTAATTAAAGGCTTTACAAACCTTGAAAGGCAGTTAAATGTAGATTTTATTATGAAGATACATAACAAGTTAAACATAATTTATTCAAAAATAAAAAGCAAGAAAGATGAAATTTTTGTCTGAGTCAAGGTGTCAATGTGTTGCCCAGGCTGGAGTGCAGTGGCATGATCACGACTCACTGCGGCCTTGACCTCCTGGGCTCAGGCGATCCTTCTGCCTTAGCCTTCTGAGTAGCTGGGGCTACAGGCGTGTGCCACTACGCCTGGCTAATTTTTTAAAAATTTTTTGTAGAAACAAGTTCTTGCTATGTTGCCCAGGCTGATCTCAAATTCCTGGGCTGAAGCAATCTTCCCACCTCGGCCATCCAAAGTGCTGGGATTACAGGCATGAGCCACCATGCCCAGCCTAAGGAAGATGAAACTTCATTTAACATGACTAATCATATTTCAGATATTCTTCAGTTTCAGTATTTTAGAAGCGAGGAGAGGAGCAAGAAGAAGAAAGAAGGGAGAGAACAAATTAGTATGAATGTACAAATGGCATAAATGGTACGGAGAGGGACAGAGGAGCAGGGGAGGAAGTCAAGAGGGCAAACGACAAAAGCATCTGAAGGAGGATGAGCTGGGAACAACTACTTGAGGGGGCTGAGAGAAGGTCTGTATGGGGCTAAGGTTAGCAAAGAGCTGGCTCCTTCTGTGCTTCTTTGGGGTTTAGCAGAACCCCCTTTTCTGCAGAGACGGTCCCGACTTAAGATGGTTTGATTTTGTGATGATGCGAACGCAGCAAGCCTGCAGTAGAAACTGTCCTGTGCCCACTTGGCCATTCTGTTTGTCGCTTTCAGAATAGTGTTCAGTCAGTTGCATAGATATTCAACACTTTATCATAAATCAACTTTTTGTCAGATGATTTTGCCGAACTGTAGGCTACTGTAAGTGTTCTGAGCACATTTAAGGTAGGTGAGACCCAGCTGTGATGTTAGGTAGGCCAGGTGAAATAAATGCGATATTCTACACGATGGGTTTATTGAGCCATGACCCCATCGTGAGTCGAGGAGTATTTGTCACCCTTTTGTTGCCTGTGAAGAGGCCTGAGTGGTTTTGGTGCTGGGCAGACCTGGGTGTGACTCTGAGCTCTAGTGCTAACTGCGGGTTCATGGCTTACATCCTAAGCCTTCATGTTCTTCTCTGGAAGTATTAGCTGAACCTCAGAAGTGGTTTGGCCCCTGTCTGTTGGGCTGGTGAGCTCAGGAAGCAGTGGCTTTTCCTGATTTGGAGGCTCTGGCACAGACAGCCCAGCCTCGGCCTGGGAGCCTCACCTTCTAGCAAACAGCCCTCGGCATTCAGGGTGGTGTGTGCAGCACTCCTCTTTTCTTTCACATCCCATCTCCAATGCCTGATTTCTACCCAGCCTCATCGTCACCTCAGCCACTCTCCTGAGACCATTAGCAAGCTCTCCACAGCAAGTAGCGACACAGATTTGGAAGAGTTTCCTCCTGAGGAGGATACTGGAGGGAGAGGCTCCAGGTGTTGTGGGAAAACCGCCTCATGTTTGAGTTCATCTCTGTATCATTATACTCATGGGCATCTAAAAACTGAGTTTCTTTTTTTTTTTCAATCGGAGTCTCACTCTGTCCCCCAGACTGGAGTGCAGTGACATGCTCACGACCACCACAGCCTCCACCTGCTGGGCTCAGGTGATCCTTTTGCCTCAGCCTTCCAAACAGATGAAACCACTGACATGTGCCACCATCCCTGGCTAATTTTTTGATTTATTGTAGAGATAGATCTCACCAAGTTGCCCAGGCTGGTCTCGAACCCATGGGCTCAGGCAGTTCTCTTACCTCGGCCTCCTAAAGTGCTAGGATTATAGGCGTAAGCCACTGTGCCCAGCCAAAACCGAATTATTGCTTGCATTTGTGACCTACTGTGACCACTTGGTTCTTGTCACTGCTTTTGGCGCTTCCCTTGTCCAAGAATTGGGACCTCAGAGGCACACAGCTCCTCGCTGCTGCTCCCATGGAAGTCGGACCAACCTTGCTCTCCCCCTGCCACATTAGCTGAGCAGGCTGCCCCCCATGCACAGCAGTCTACAGGTCCACTCTCCTCACAAATGTGCCTTTCTGGAGTTTGTCAGAACCCAGGTCTCTGCTCGTTGTCCCTTCTACACACAAGCAGGTAAGGTGTGCTTTCCTGTTTCTCTTTTTTTTTTTCTGAGTTGGAGTCTCACTCTGTCACCCAGACTGGAGTGCAGTGGCCACTTCCGGCCTCCGCAGCCTCGACCTGCTGGGCCCCGGCTATCCTTCCGCCTCAGCTTTCCGAGTAGCTGGAACTACAGGTGCGCCCTACCATGCCTGGCTAATTTTTGATTTATTGTAGAGATGAGGTCTCGCCAAGTTGCCCAGGTGGGTATCGAACCCGCGTGCTCAGGCAGTCCACTCACCTCAGCCTCCCAAGGCGTGGGATTACAGGCTGAGCCACCGAGCCTGGCTCACTGTTTCCCTTAATTGCCCAAAACATTGCCATGTTCCTCTCTTGACCTTCTTTGCCTTCAGTTCCATTTCCTGTAGCATAGGTGTCAGCCCTAGCACTATAAACATGTTGAACCAGACGATCATCTGTTGTGTGGGATGTTTAGCAGCATCCCTGCCTTCTACCCACCAGATGCCATTAACACACCCCCCTCCCCGACTGTGGAAACCAAGATGCCTCCAGACATTGCTAGACGTCCCCTAGGGGGCAAACTCGCCCCTGGTTGAGAACCACTGTGCTATCATTTCCCCATGAAATATTGCTGGTCAGCCGAGTCCACTGGGAACATCACAGCAGTCAACCTGGTAAGATATGTGTGTATTTCTGACTCTCGGGTCTTTGGGGAGGAGAGAAGTGGCTCACAGCAGCATATTCCAACTAAGTGAGAAGCCAGATGATGTCCACAAGCAGAAGCGACGTCCAGGTGTACAGCTGTCTTCTGGAGCGGGTGTGCTTCTCAAGTGTGCCTCTCCATGTCATTCAGAGCCACTCCTGTGGCTCCTAGGAGTGCCATGGAGAGCAGTTGGTCACAACATGCAGATTGCCATTAACCTGCCCGACCTGTGGTCATGGCATTCTGATCACAGCAGTCTTGCTTCCCACACCCAGACAGGCTCTCAGAACCTTCCACCCCGGGCAGCACTCATGAGAGAAGGCATCTCTGCATCCTGATGTAGAGCGTGCTCAACTAACCCAGACCGTTTCTGTGCATCATCCCCTCCTGTAAAGACCTCAGGACAGTCCAGAGATCCTCATGGCTTCCCCTTGACCCTCCGCACGCAAATCCTGGAATGGACCCCTCAGTGGTCTGTCAGGGGCCTCTGGCTGTAGAAGAGAAAACTGCCATTCCCCTTAAAGGAGATCCTTCAAGGGCCAAAATGCTCAGTAGCGTAAAATTAATTATTTGCCGCCTACTTAAATAGCAAGCAATTACAGCAAGAGAAAGACCGTAGCCTGGGGATACTGCTGAGGCTCTCTACCTGACCAGAGATCTGAACTGTGTTTCTTCCAAACTTTTGGTGCTTGCTTCCTTGGTGGTAAGCTAAATAGTGGTCCACAAAGATATATGGGTCTAGAACCTGTGCATGTTCTTATATGACAAGATGGACTTTGCAGATGTGGTTTTAAGTTAAGGATCTTGAGGTGGGAGATTATCCTGGATTATCCAGGTGGGCCCTGAACACAATCCCAAGTGTCCTTATAAGGGGGAGCCAGAGAGACTGGTCACAGAAGAAGGAGGCAATGTGACTCCTGCGGCAAGATGCCTCACTGTTGGCTTTGAAGGTGGAGGAAGAGGCCAAAAAATACAACGAATATAGCTCTAGAAACTGGGAAAGGCAAAGAAATTATTCTCCCTAGAATCTCTGGAGGAGTGCAGCCCTGCCAGCATGCTGATTTTGGCCCAATGAGACTGATTTTGGATTTCTGATTTCCAGAATTGTGATAGAATCCATGTGTTTTCTTTAATCTGGTTTTGTGATAATTTTGTTATAATACACAAGGAAACCAATACAGGGCTCCGGGTACAGGTAGTGACTTGGCTGATCCCTATTTTTATTTTAAGGCATCGCTTTCATGGCACTAGGAGAACGTAGGCCCAGCCTCTTTACAAAGTAGTATGTGAGACAACCTGCAGTTTGGGGGAACCTTTTAGGGAGTCCTTGGGAGCAAAGAAGAAGGTCTCAGTATCTGATCCCTGCTTTGGAACTCTCCTTGCACCTTCAGTCAGATCATTAACAAAGGGTTTCTTTCAGACTCTTAAGGATCTGGTATCAGTTGCCATCGGATTCCAGTTCCATTGTCCTCACCACTCCTCTTGCATTCATTTGGCAGCTACCTATTGGGGGTGCTTCCTATGTGCTAGGCACTGTTTTTAGGCACTGGAGATGAAGGGATAAACAGAGCAGCTTTAAAAATCTCCTGCCCTCATGGTACTTGAGGGGAAACCAAGTAAATAGCTTGTGAAATAGCTTGGGGTGATAAATACTATAGAAAAATCAAATGGGAAGGGGGATGGTGGCAGTTTCAGACGGAGACCTAGGAAGGCCTCACACTGCGAAGGTGAGGTTTAAGCGGAAAGAGTGTGAGCTCTGTAGGAGAAGAAGCTTGCAGGCAAAGGGGAGGCAAGTACAAAGGTCCTGTGGTAGGACATGGCGGAGACACGTGAGGCACAGCCAGGAGGCCATTGCCGCTGGAGCAGAGTGAGGGAGGAGGCAAGTGGAGATTTCAGAGGCATGATTGGGGCCCTCAGGTGTGATGGAGCCTTCACATCCCTTGGCCCTTGCCCCCTTCTCCCTCCTTCTCCCTCCTCACACTGCCTCAGTTTTTATGCCTGGGTTTCCTAGTTCCTTTCTGTAGAGTATTTGTCATGTCATACCTAGGGAATTGCGGCAGATAACATGGTCAACTTAAATATTAGAAAAGCTAGCAGCCTCCCCTTTCTGAATAGTGGAGGTAGCCACACCGTCAATGTCGGTGCAGCCTGTGTGCCTAGGCGTGCCAGTGGGCCGCTCTCCCCAGGCAGCTGGTGGGTTCTGGGAGTCTCCCCCACCACTCTCCTCGCCCATGAGGACATCTTGGTCCTGAGCCTGCCACTTCTTTCCACTCGGCTCTCCTGTGTGGTCCCAGAGATGCTTTCCAAGCTCCTCACCTCCTTACCCTTCTCTCCCAGGGGCAGCTCCTAGTCTGCCTTTCCCTGTCACTCAGCTAAAGTGGCTGGGTGCTGTGCCATGCACCTTGACCGCCATCATCTGGGCTCTCAACACTCACAGACCCCCACCCCTGAGCATCCCTGCTAGGTATTTCATGCTCATCCTTCCTCCCTTCATCTCTAAATATGAGTGATACCCTCACCTGTGCCTGAGGTGGCCCTTCTCCCTCCTCTGGTCCTCCGAGTGTTGCTTGGGTTTCTAAGAATCAGATCTCAGAAGGTCAAGTGAGTCCAGGTGGAAGAATCACTCTCTCCCTGGACAGAGACCCATAACAGTTCTGGTCCTCTGAACAGCCTTCCTGACTACTAGCTTGTGAGTAGTCTGGGGTGAACTGGGGGCCAGGGTACTTATTGTCTCCACAGATTAAATCTCCCACCCCTGTGTCCCTGATGTGCTATTCCCAGGTGACTCTGCCCAGCACCTGCTTTAAATAGTAGGACCAAATTGATTGTTATTGAAAAATAAAAAAACAATCTGGTAATAAACAAATTGGGCTGGGCACAGTGGCTTATCTCTGTAATCCCAGCACTTTGGGAGGCTGAGGCAAGAGGATTGCTCGAGCCCAGGAGTTCGAGACCAGCCTGGGCAATAGAGCAAGACTGGGCCTATAGTCCCAGCTGCTTGGGATGCCTAGGTGAAAGGATCGCCTGCGCCCAGGAGATCGAGGCCGCAGTGAGCTGTGATTGTCTTGATTGTGCCACTGCACTCCAGCCTGGGTGACAGGGTGAGACCTTCAACTCTAAATAAATAAATGGTGAGATGGAATTTGGAGCCAAGTGATTAAAGCTTATAAAGTGAGTAAAGATCATCACGTAGCAGGGCCTCTGATTGTTCCAGTTTCAAAAGTACCTGCTTGACTGTTCAGCCTGGTATTGGCGTTAGGGAATAACAGAGTCTCTTGCTGGTCACTGAGCAGAAGCTAAATTTTGGCAGGCCTCGGGGCCTCCTGCAGAGTCACATTTCAGGTCAGCAGGCAGGGGAGGCCCTGAGTTTGGTCGTGTGTCATGGCTCCCTGGATCTGCTCCAAGGTGGTGAGTAGCCCCTAGAACCACAAAATACTAACCAGCCAAACTGTAGGCCAGGCTTTTAGGGTAAGAGGAACTTGGAGGAGGAAAAAACAATCTCTGCTCTAAGTGATGAATCAGTGACTTTCATTCTGGTGAAGTGGAAGGAGAAAGAGAAGTGGGTACAGATGTACACATAGGGAGAGAAGGAGGGAGGGAAATTGCTTTTATTAAGATTTTTCCTTGGGTTGGCACTGCCCCACGGATGCATAGATGAGCTTCCCTGCCTCATACCAGCCTGCAGGTGTAGGTATTGTTATTCCCATTTTACAGATGACGTGCATGATCAGAGAGGTTAAGCAACTTGCTCAAGTCACACAGCTAACAAGTAGCAGAACTGAAGTTTGAACCCTTCTAAGTCCCTGTTCTCAGTTCAGTAACTCTGTTCTTCCTGCTGATGTCAGCCTGGGCTTTCTGGGTGTGTACGAACAGTGTGTGCAAGGTGCAGCCACAGGCTTGTGAGCAGGGGCCACAAAAGAGAATCAAGGCCTTGGTATCTGTCCTCCCAGCATGGGCCCTCCCCAGACCAGCAGGGCTTACTGTGCTCAATCCAGCAGTGGCATTATGTTTTCTCCTTTCTTGTACCTTGCCACCCTGGTTTATTTTTAGAGAGCCTTTTCTATTTCTGTTCCCATTTCCTGGCTTGGAGGCAGGGGTGGGGTGCAGGGATGGCACTGGGAATCAGAAGACACAGGCATAGGTGGCATCCCAGCAGTGACCTTGGCTGGTCTCTGGGGATTGTGCCCATCTGCCTACCTTTCTGGCTCCTCCGTAGGCCAGCTGTAGGCCAAGGGCATCCTGGAGCTCCAGTAGCCAGAGACTAGGAGGGCAACTGAGTCACAGAGACAGCCACATTCTGCATTTGTCTGGCTTCTCAGAAGGGAATGAGCTTTCTCCTGGAGCAGAGCAGAAAGTAGCACATGGCACTCGTTGTAACTTTAGCTCGCTGTCTGTTTCTTTTTTCTTTTTTCTTTTTTTTTGAGTTGGAGTCTCACTCTGTCGCCCAGACTAGAGTGCAGTGGCCGCTCCCGGCCACTGCAACCTCGACCTGCTG
>NW_007247792.1:118053-134117 GCF_000164805.1 Carlito syrichta | reverse complement strand
CTCGAGCCCGCAGGCTCAGGCAATCCACTCACCTCAGCCTCCCAAAGTGCTGGGATTACAGGCTGAGCCACCAAGCCCCGCTCGCTGTCTGTTTCTGAGGGTAAGAGCTTCGCGAAAATATGGGTAGTGATTAAGATGATTTGGAGCTGGGCTCGGTGGCTCAGCCTGTAATCCCAGTGCTTTGGGAGGCTGAGGTGAGTGGATTGCCTGAGTCTGCGGGTTCGAGACCTGCCTGGGCAACTTGGCAAGACCTCATCTCTACAGTAAGTCAAAAATTAGCCGGGCGTGGTAGCGCGCGCCTGTAGTTGCAGCTACTTGGAAGGCTGAGGTGGAAGGATCGCCGGAACCCAGCAGGTCGAGGTTGCAGTGACTGGGAGCGGCCACTGCATTCCAGTCTGGGTAACAGAGTGAGACTCCAACTCAAAAAAAAAAAAAAAAGATGATTTGGGACTAATACCTGGCTCTGCTCTCTCTAGCTGAGTGACCTGGGGCAAGTCATTTGACCCCCACATGGGATGATACCTGTAGACCCCACTCCCCTGAGGATTAAATGAGCTCATACGTGTACAGGCACTTAGTGAGGAGGCACTCAGTGAGTACTGACTGTTTTGCTCATGTCTCTGGACCCTCAGCACCCTGCGCCATAGGTGGATGCTGGTCAGTGTTGGGCCGAGCAGCACTTCGAGACTGTCTTCCTCTTTGTATCTGAACATTGGCTTGAACGAGTATTGGCCCAAGTCCAGAGATTGCCTAGGGCGTCCCCTGGCAGCCCCTCCCTGATCCCTGAAAGCGGCGGGGAGGTGTGATGAGGAACCTTCCAGCCAGGGCATGTGTGTTAGCCATAAGGCAGGCCCTGTGGTTTTGCACCTTACAGAGACTCTGGCTTTTGGATGGAGCTCTGGTATAGTAGGGGCTGTGGGGGCAGATGGTTCTGGGTATTGGGCTCATATAGGGCAGTAGAGGAGGGAATTGCCACCGGCAAGCTGTTTATCTAGCTAGTGACAAACAGTGAGAAACACCATCAGACAACTCTATTTGAGAGCTTAGAAATTAATCAGATGCTACCAATGGCTAGGATTATAGGAATTTGGATAACTCTTTTTTAGGATTGGAGCTGGCACTTGGGCAGAAGTTTCTGTGTGTGGTTTTTAATTTATTTAAAAATATTTTATTATATAGATAATGTTCATTCATTACCGAGCACTAGAAAATTCAGGTAAGTACTGAGAAGAAAGTAAAAGTCACACATTAGTGATGCTGTACATTTTGGTCTATGCTATTTTAAGATTGTATATACCTAATTACGATATTTTTTCTTTCTTTAAAAAATAGAATGTTGCTTAGCATTTAGTTTTGTGACTTGCTTTTCCCATTTTTTAGGTGGTTTTATCATGTCTGTTTGCCTCTGACCTCCTGTCCCTTTTTTGGGAAAGGCATTTGGCCTAAAGAAAGGCAGTGGGCAGCTGTCTGGCCGTTCCTTGCTGTTGCTGCCTGGCGGGCAGAGGACAGAGAGGTGCACGATGTCTGACACTGCCTCTCCCTGTCCAGGTCTCTCCCTGTTGCTGTTCTCCGCCATCTGCTCTGCCCACTCACCACTCCTGCCTTTTTTTCCCTTGCATACAAATCCAGAAAAAGATACCACCTCCAGTCTGAAGGTTTCTTTCCATGGCTTTTAGGGAGAAATGTCTCAGGAGCTCAGGAAAAAAGGTGCATAGAAGGAGATGGAAAAGGTGATGCCTGGGTCAGGGGTGGTATCTTAGGAAGAGTGAGCGAGAGGAGGACCTAGGCCTCTTGCTATGTCTTGAGTCCATGAGAAGCAGCTGGGCAACGGTGGGGTTGGGGCAGGCAGCAGGTGACTGTGGGGACTTTTTGCTGAGACAGCAAGCAAGCTGGCCATGGAGGGGCCAGAGGATAGGGGCCCAGGTATGGGCCAGAAGTGGGGGAGAAGAAAAAAAGGTCCCGATGGCACCTGCTTCTCCACTTGGGGCCTGCTCTTTCCACGATCCTCCAGAGAGGATCTCTTTCCATACACCTGACGTCCTTTCCCCACCTGGCAGCACCCAGGCCTGGTAGTTGGACACGTCTTGCATATCCATCCACCATAGCCCACTGACAACTGTGTGGCAGTAGCTACACGGCTTGTTGGCACCCCGGACAGCAGGCAGATCTGAGCATAGTAGTCAGGCATGTTCTGGTCATCAATAGCTCAGCTTCTATTGCAGAAAAACAGGTCAGAGCCAAGGAGAAAGCTGGGGATAAGGTATAATGTGGGGAAGAAGTGATGCCTCCCCTTCATTTCCTAGAGAATACAATGAGGTCTCTGGCAGTAGACTAGGGGAAGGCCTCTTTGAGCCCTGAGGTTAAGCGAGAGTTGCTTCTCAGGTTTTTTCTGGGCCACTTTGGCCTGCATGCAGGTTGAGCCAGGAATTCATGCTTAAGAGCAGGCTGATTTCCATAAGCTGTGTGTTCCTGTGGGCCGCCTGTGCTGTGATCCAGGCCTGGCGAGACCCGGCACGTACACTCCCAGCTGCAGGGCAGGATGGCTTCCTGTACGTCCCCTCAAAGCCTGCACCACCCCGCTCCCTTCACCACTCCTGAGCTATAATTAAGTTCCCATGTGAAATTGTATCCCTCAGCTGACACACGCTTGTAACCGCAGTCCTGGTCATTGGGCGGCTCATGTGGGGTGACTTCTTTCTGGGGCTGGAGTCTCAGCTTCCAGACAGTCTTGGGTGGGTCTGAGTAGGTGGTGCAGACCTGCCAGGAAAGGGTGGGTCTGGTGAGGCAGGGGCCAGGCTTTGCCCTGGAGTCAGAAAATGGGAAGTCGGGGGGAGACGGAGGGTAGGTGAGCAGCCAGAGAGTGCCAGGGGACACAAAGGTGGGGAGCCAGAGAGGCACCCTTGCAGGCCTGGGGGGCATGGGCAGGGAGATGCTTCCAAATCGCTAAGCCACAGGCACAGTGTGAGCTGTTTATTTTATATTCTATATATTTTCATAGCATTTAAAAATTGAGATATACAAGGGAGGACCCAAAAGCACCCAGAATTATCTTTTGGAGGGTGAGCCCTTTGTAGTACAGGCTTCCCCCACTAAGTGAATGTTCTAGGAACCCGTTGTTATTAGTGTACCAGCTAGTGTTGTGAGAGGCTGTGTTGTGAAAGGAACATCCCAAGTTATGGCAAATAGGTGACTGGTTCTTCTACCATGACAATGCACCTGCCTACACTGTGCAGAGTGTTTAGCAGTTTTTGACCAAAAACAGCATGACCCCCGTGCCCCACCCACCCCATTCACCCAGTATTGCCCTGAGTGACATTTTTTTGTTTTCCTGGATGAACAAAGTCCTCAAAGGGAAACCTTTTGCCAATGTGGAACAGATAAAACAAAGAAACGGCAGAAGCACTAGAAGGCATCAGAGTTTTGAGCAGTGGAGAAAGCATCCCAATAGGTGTATTGCAGCAAATGGAGAGTACTTTGCCGGTGACTGAAGCTTAAACTGTAAGAATAAATACACAATTTTTTATAAGTAAGTTCCAGGTTTTTTGGGGTCCCCCTTGTATTTCACATAAAAGTCACTGCTTTAAAGTATACACGTGAGTGGTTTTTAGTATATTCATTGTGTTGTACAGCCTTCACCACTAGTTCCAGAACATTTCTGTCACCTAAGAAACAAACTTGTACCTAATTAGCAGATAGGCCCAATACCTCATTCCCTCATCCATCCCCAGGGAACCACTAATCTACTTCCCTTTTTGGATTTCCCTCTTGTGGACATGTGTATAAATGGAATCATATGATATATGGCCTCTGTATCTGGATTAATTCACTTAGCATATTTTCAAGGTCCGTCCATGTTGTAGTATGTGACTGTACTTTATTCCTTTTTGTGGCCGAGTATTCCATTATATGTATATATCACATTTTGCTTGTTCATTTATCAATTGGTGGACATTTGGATTGTTTCCATTTTTTGGCTGCCATGACCATTCATGCACAGGCTTTTGTGTGGACATATGCTCTAAGTTCTCTTGGGAATATACTTTATGAAATTGCTGGGTCATGGGATAACTCTTTATTTAACATTTTAAGGAACCTCTAAACTGTTTTCTATGATACTGAGGCCATGCCATGCCCTTACCCATTCACTCATTTATTTATTTTAAAGTTTATTGGCTATTTTACTTATGCATTTTTAATTGTGGTAAAATATACGTGACAGAAAATTTACCACTGTAACCATCTTTCAGTGTAGAGTTCAGTGGCATTCAGTACGTTCACATTGTGCAACTATCACTGCCATCCATCTCCAGAACTTTTTTCATAATTGTAAACCTGAAACCCTGTACCCATTAAATAATAACTCCCATTTCCCCCTCCTTCCAGCCTTTGGCAACCAGTGTTCTACTACTTTCTGTCTATGAATTTGACCACTCTAAGTACTTCATATGAATGGAATTATGTAGTGTTTGTCTTTTTGTGACACTTACTTCACTTAACATCATGTCTTCAGTGTTCATCCACATTGCAACATGAGTCAGAATTTCCTTCCCCCTTTTTTGAGATACGGTCTCACTCTGTCATCCAGACTAGAGTGTAGTGGCATACTCACGGCTCTCCGCAGTCTCAGACTCCTAGACTCAAGTGATCTTCCTGCCTTAGCCTCCCGAGTAGCTGGAAATACAGGCATGGCTGTAACCATGCCTGGCTAATTTTTCTATCTTTTTGTAGAGACAAGGTCTTGCTTTGTTGTCCAGGCAGGTCTCAAATTCCTGGCCTCAAATGATTCTCCTGCCTTAGCCTCCCAAAGTGCCGGGATTATAGGCATGAGCCACCATGCCCGGCTAGAATTTCCTTACTTGTTAGAGCAAAATAATATTGTATGTTTATACCATGTTCTGTTTATCCATTTATCTGTCAGTGGACACTTGGGTTGCTTAGCTATTGCTGCTATAAACATGGGTGTACAATATCTGTTCCTAGTTCTGTTTTCAGCTATTTTGCATATATTCCCCAGAGTAGAATTACTGGATCACATGGTAATTCTACCTTTAAATTTTTGAGGATGCACCATACTGTTTTCCATAGTGACTGTACCATCTTACATTCCCACCAGCAGTTCAGAAGAGTTATCATGCCCTCGCTCATGGTTAAGCGTAGAATCCATAGAATTTTGAGGTCACTGCTTCATGTTTCAATAAGAATAATGAAGTTAGTTGGGCCCCTTTGTAAGTGTTTTTTCCTCTCTGAAAGATGTAAGAATTTACTTTATTCTTGGAGTTCAGACATAGCACCAAGATATATCCAGGTGTTAGTCTTCCTTCCTTAACTCCTGCTATTTGTCTTCTTTCCTTAGCTCCTGCAGGGCTCTTAATTGCTGAAGACAAGTCTTTTGGGATCTCCAGAAAATTTTTTTTTCAATTTTTTTTTCTTTTCTTTTTTTTTTTTTTTTGAGTCGGGGTCTCATTCTGTTACCCAGTCTGGAGTGCAGTGACACAATCATGGCTCACTGCAGCCACAACATCCTGACCTGGGGCCATCCTTCCTTAGCCTCCCGAGTAGCTGGGACTGCAGGTGTACACCACCATGTCTGGCTAGTTTTTAAAATTTTTTTGTAGAGATGAGGTCACACTGTGTGGCCCAGGCTGTTCTCAAACTCCTGAGCGCAAGCAGTCCTCCTGCCTTGACCTTCCAAAGTGCTATGATTACAGGCATGAGTCACTATACCTGGTCTCAGAAATTTTCTAGTGTATTATTTATTTTCCTTTAATGTCTCTGTCTTCTACTTTTAGGACTCTTATTAGACAGATTTTGAACATTTGGATTTGTTGATAGTGTGTAGAAATACAATTGACTTTTATATCAATTGATCTTGATCTTGCAGTCTTATTTATTAATTGTAATAGGTTTTGTTTTTAGTGTATTCCTTTGGATTTTCTATATATAAGATCATGTCATCTCCTAACAGAAATAGGTTTCCTCTTTCCTTTCCAATCCAGATAACTTTTATTCTTTCTCTTGCCTATTATCCTTAGTTGGAATCTCCAGTATAGTGTTGAATAGAAATGGTGAGAGTGGAGATCCTTGTCTTGTTCCTAATCTTAGGAGGAAAGTTTTCAGTCTTTCAGAGCAGTTTACTTTTTAGTAGATAATTCTTGATATGCTACAGAATTCAGAAGGTATTCTCTCTTTCCCTACCCAATCTCTCAGCTGCCCAGTTTTTCTTGGAGGCAGCCCTCTTGCTCACTTCTGTTTGCATGTGTGGACCTGTGCATGCCCTGCTACTTGTCTTCAGGAAGATGGTGTCTGCTGTGCTCAGTGATTGCCCCCAATTTGTATTGTGGCCATCTTTGCATACCAAGCAAGTAGAGCTTCTGCATTCTTTTTCACAGCTGCCTTATCTATTGTATGATTGTACCATTCTGCTGTTTACTGGTGAACGTTGTAGTGCCAGACCCCCAAAGACCCCAAAGGGGAAGCCATTGGTCCAAGAGGCTGAAAAAATGACCCAGACGCAGTGGACGAGACATAGGCTTTATTCAGGAACTTATAGAGGGAAGGTCCAGCCGGGCTCCGGTGGCTCAGCCTGTAATCCCGCGCCTTTGGGAGGCTGAGGTGAGTGGATTGCCTGAGCCTGCGGGTTCGAGACCCGCCTGGGCAGCGAGACCTCATCTCTACAATAAATCAAAAAATCAGCCGGGTGTGGTAGCGCATGCCTGTAATTCCGGCTACTTGGAAGGCTGAGGCGGAAGGATCACCGGAGCCCAGCAGGTCGAGGCTGCGGTGGCCGGGAGCGGCCACTGCACTCCAGTCTGGGCGACAGAGTGAGACTCCAACTCACCAAAAAAAAAAAAAAAGAGGGAAGGTCCAGGAGTAACTGGCTGGACAGGAAAAGCCATTCCCAATCATAAAAGCACAGAGGCTATGTAGTATTTTACATAGAGAAGAGTGCAGGGCTAACATGCAAAGGGAGAGGTTTCTAGCATGTAAGCATCATGTGTAAAACATGCTTCTTCATGTGTTGCAAGTACACAAAATGGAGATTTCTCTCTAGGGTTGGAAATTTTTGTATTATAATGGGCTTAAGGTAACCAAAGATTATGGGCATGCCTGATCTGGTCTTAACCGCCTGTGGGACCAACTGCCTCAAGGAAGGGTGCTCAAGAACATTCACTATGCGTAGCTGCAAAATACACACGCAGAGAAGACTTTGTCCTTTAACAGTGGGGCATGGCCTTAGCATGATCTGCATGCCCAGGCTTGGAGCCTGAGGGGAAGGGACATCTTGGGTTGCCCACCCCCAAGACCCCTCCCCAGGCTCCAACCCCCTTCAAGGACCATGATCAGGGTGTGGTCATGTTGTGTGTCACCCTCTACTCTACTCCAGCATGCTCTTGGATGACCCTCACATTCTCATCATACCATTCTTCCACAAATTCCCTGGAGCTAGGTATGGGAGGAGCATTGCAAACAAATGCCACTACAAGAACATAACCCGAAGCAGCAAAAAAGGAGAATAAACAAAACAGCAATCATACTATATGAGGAGGGACCCCCCCCCCAAAAAACAGAAGTATCTTTTAGAGGGCAGACCCCTTGTAGTACACTTGGAATTTGTTCTTCTGGATCAAATGGTCAACCAAAGTTTTTTTCTGGAAGTTTTGAGAAGATTGCATCACGATTTGCAGAAGAAACATCCCAAGTTGTGGCAAACTGGTGACTGGTTCTTCCACCATGACAACGCATCTGCCCACACTATGCTGAGTATTCAGCAGTTTTTGACCAAAAAACGGCATGACTCCTGTGCCCCACCCTTCCTATTTACCAGATCTTGCCTCTAACAACTGTTTTTGGTTTCCCCAGATGAAAAAAGTCCACAAAGGGAAACATTTTGCTGATGCAGAAGACATGAAACAAAAAAACGACAGAAGTACTGAAAGATCAAAATAGACAAGTTCAAAAATGGTTTTGAGCAGTGAAAAAAGTGTCTCGATAGGTATATTGCATCAAACGGAGAGTACTTTGAATGTGACCAAAGTGTAAACATGTAAGAATAAATGCACGATTTTGTATAAATCCATGGGTTTTTTTTTGGGGAGGGTCTCCTCTCATATATGAAGGTCCTCTGTGTACCAGGAAGTTGATCCAACCATGCCGTTAAAGGGTCCTTTATGTAGCTAAAATATGGGTGTCTTATGCTTGCATAGCCTGAGTTATGGAAGTAATCTGGGATATACTCATAGCATTCAGTCTTTTATTTTATTTTGAGTTGGAATCTGTCGCCCAGACTGGAATGCAGTGACATACTCAACGGCTACTGCAGCCTCAACCTGCTAGACTCAGGTGATCCTTCCGCTTCAACCTTCCAAGTAGCTGGAACCACTGGCGTGGGCCACTACACTTGGCTAATCTTTTTGATTTATTGTAGAGGCAAGGTCTTGCCAAGTTGCCCAGGCTGGTCTTGAACCCCTGAGCTCAAGCAATCCTCTCACTCCTGCCTCCCAAAGTGCTGGGATTACAGGCATAGCCACTGCACCCAGTTAGTGCTCAGTTTTAATCAGTGCACAAGTACCGTGTTGGGCGGCAATCAATGTCTAGGGCTATGCAGTTTTGCAGGCTGCTTGCCTGATCTGTGGCGTCCCTTTAGTGAGAGGGGCAGTAGCATGGTGGGTGTTGTTAAAGTGGCAGCTGTATGCTTAGCTAGGGTTCCACTTGCAACTCTATATCTATGGTTGCCACCGGGGGTAATACAGACCCAAAAGTTTGTTTTATTCTGGAGAGAGGCCACTGCCTGCACCCATATTATCTATCTGGATTCCAGCAGTGGAATCCACTTCCTGTGTCAGAAGAATGTATACACTGGGGTGGTTATTCAGAATGCACATGCTCATTAAGCGCAGATGGCTGCTAGTAGGCGGTGTATCCATAAAACTAGAGAGTATCTCCTGCAGGAGTTGTTGCTCTAGCAGTCTATTCATCACTGCCATAGGGTTGGACAGCAGATGGAATGCCAGTGGACATCCAGGGCCTCTGCCCTTTGTTGCACGTGCTGTTCCGTGACATGCGAGCCCAGGCTACTGTTGATTTCCATGAGGATCCATAGGCTGCACACAGCTGCTCTAGTCCCTTTATGGTGGTCTTCTGGGTGGCATGTTTGCTGGGATATGCCTACAGTAGCCCTGGGCAAGTGATGGACTCATCAAGGCATAGCAGCAACCATCTGATAAGGACAGAGGTCCTATGTAGTCTTCCTGCCACAACTGCACTGGGCTCCAGCTCCAGGCTGTCTGTCCAGTGTCATGCGGCAGTAGTGCGGGGTGATCCTGCACACGGGTAGGCATTGCCGACAGACAACTACTATGTCCTTGTATTGGAGCAGCAGACTCCAGTTCTTTGTGATGGCCCAGAAGTTACATTGCCCTCAGTGTCCTGTCTTATGTAGCCAGTGAGCCACATCCTTCACAGGAACTTCCCCCAAAGGGGACAACCTACTGTGGTCTGCTTTTGTGTTTCCCATTGTAGTAGCCACACTGTAAATCCTTTGAAGACAGCCCACCTGCAGGTACATAGGGATGTTGGGTGTGGTTCATGGAGGAGGACCATCCAGACAGCTCATGGCTTCAGCCTATTGGCTGCTATGTCCCTTGCCAGTACCAAGACAGACGGTATCAGTAGACGGTTGGATGGCCACGGCTGTCTAGGTTCAGGGATTGCTGTTGGTGTACCGGGCCTGGTCAGGAATAGGGTACCTCCTGTATGAAGGAGGGATTTGTGGAGGCTCAGCTGCCTCTGTCAAGGACTGTCCTTCAGTAATTATGTAGGTGACAGGGCCCAGCACTGAATGGAGCTCTGTACTCAAGGGGCTATTAGTTAGTGTGTTCCTCTTTTGCAGATATGCATACCACTTAGCCACAGTCTGAGGCTGGGCATTTCTAGGCTTTGTTTTCTGAAGGTGTCCTTCAGCCACCCTGCTCTAGGGTACTGGGTATGCACTGGTACCAGGATCCCTTTGTAGTGCCCTTTACGTGTTGTAAGGCATGATACAGCATGCAGAGCTGTTGTTCCATGACACTATATAGAGCTTCAGCTCCCTTCCGTAGTTGGGACCAGAGTTCTAAAGGCATGTGTTTATATGTCCTTGCCTTTGCCACAGGCCCCACCCAAACCCCTCAGGGTAACTGGCTATGTCCAATTCACAAGGCTGTCCCTGCACTAGAACTCCCAAAACTTGTGTTTGTTTCACCTTAGCTTGTTCAAAAGCCTCATCATCTTTCATGGGCCAATCCCAGTAGGCCCCCTTTTTGACTAAGTGGTATGGGACCTAAGGAGTTGGGCCAAAGTGGGTAATAAAAGGTTGCCAATATTCTAGAAGGCCTAAGAAGGTTTATAACTGCCTTAGTGGAGTAGGATGTGGGCAAGTCTGTACCTTATCCATGACAGTGAATGGAACGACTTTAGTCTTCCAACCAGATGACACCCAAGTATTTGACCAGTAAGCCTGGACCCTGGATTTCGTCTGTGTTGGTCACCCATCTTCTGTTCACCAAGTGCGACAAGGTGGGGGTTGCAGTTTGCAAGCTGGAAAAAGATCTAGACATCAACATGATGTCATCAATATAATGGAAAACATGCACCCGCTCTGGGGTGGGCTATCAGCTGAGGCCTGTGGCCATCAGGCCATGACAAAGAGTGGGGCTGTGTAAATATCCCTGTGGCAAGACAGTAAAGGTCCACTGTTCTCCTTCCCAGGTGAATGCAAATTGGTCTGGACTCTGAGGCAGTGGGGATGCCGAAGAAGGGGTTAGCCGAATAAGTAACATAATGGTGTGTGCCAAACACCTCTCCTGTTCTAGCCAGAAGGGAGGCAATGTTGGAACCCGTGTGCATCGGTGGAGCCACCATATTCGTCCCCCATAATCTACTGTTATTTTCCATGTCCCATTGGGTTTCTACATCAGCCACATAAGACTGTTGTATGGACTGTGGGCTTTTTGATGCCCCCTCGAGTTCTTTCATGGTTCCTGTAATCTCATCATGCCCTCCCAGCAGGTGGTACTGCCTTAATGCCACCAGCCAGTGTGTGGTAGGCAGACGTACTGGTGTCCATTTTACATTTTACATTTTACATTTTACATTTCTCTTGATCTACCATTCTGACCCTCGGTCGAAACTCCCCAGCAATCGTTTGCAGAGTCCAGCCAGATGAAATGTCCATTCCCAGGATGTGTTCTGGGATGGGGTCTATGTACACCACATAAGGCTTAGGTGGGTAGCCTCCCGTCCTGTAACACCAGCGTAATCTGTCTGACTTTCACTGCCCCTCTCCCGTAGCCATCTGTGTTATCGGTCACCTCAGCATTGGTGTCACCTAGGGTGAGTGTGCATTGTTTCTTTTACATAACGAATGTATAATCCGTTCCATATGTGGCCTCCAGTCCCTGCCCACTATTGCTCTTACCAGGATTCTGGGATCTTGGCCCTCATCCTGGACTAGGGGAGTTGGTGCCTGCCACCCCTCTGAGGGAGGGATGGTAGGTTGGACCTGAGGTTCCTTGATGAAGCGTTGCTCTGGTTTGAGCTTCTGCCATGGTCCAACCAGAACAGCATTGGGCTGTTTGTCTAGTTTCTTAGTGGGCAGCCCCACTGCTACCAGGTCATACCACATCTGATGCTGGGTTGCTTCGACAGGCCCCTTTGCTGTCTCGTTCCCTTTGGGTCCCTTGTCTTTTATACCAGCAGCATGGACTCCCCACTTGCACAGCTTCTCTGTTTCCCCAAGTCGGTGGCCACCTGGGCCTCCCAAGATGTTAGTTGCCCTCAGCACTCAGGATAGATACCAGCACGCCATACCATTGGTTGGGTGCCGACTGGAGGATGGCATCTTTCATGCCAGCATTAAAGAGCTCATTATCAGGGCCTGATAGTGCCCAGCATGGATGGTATACTTCATTCCTAGCTTGCAAAGGATGTTCTGCAGCTCTTCTGTAGTTTACCAACATAAAGGTGATGTAGGGACATTTCTCTCATTGGGCCAGGTACCCTTGCAGCCCGCAATCACCCAAGCAAAAAAAGGAGTTCTTGATGACTTAGGGGTACTGCCTCAGGGTGGGATGGTTTGTAATAGAGACTAGCTTGCTCATTTCTGTCCCAGTAAGTATAACACCCTCTGTCCCCATGTTGCATAGACCGAGCGGCCAGCCTGCAGGCAACTCTCTCCTTCCTGCTGGAACCTGTTTCCCAGCTCCTCTGACTGCCATGGTATAATCCCGCAAGATGGTCTGTGGTCACCTCTCTGGTGGAGGCAAGTTCTGCAGGTCTTCCCTGGTCCGCTTTGATCTTAGTTGTGACTACTGGCTAAATGGAGAGGACAGGGACTTCCGTGGACTCATCCCAATCCTCCTCCTTCTCACTAGAACTTTCCATGGGGTTCTGTGATCATTCATGATGGCTCTGTCCCTCTGATCCAGCAACCAGCAGTCCTTCAAATGGGCCACTTGGCAAGCCAGGGTCTCTATTTTGTTATTCTGTTCCCATAGGTGGACTTCAGCACCTCGTTGTTTCTACTTGGGGTAATCTAGCACCTCTCTCCAGTCCAGTTTGTCCTGGAACTGCGACACCCTTGCCTGTGCTGGGAGCTCAGCCTTGGTGGCCACTCAGAGCACAGTTAGGAGTGGCCAGCTGACTATAGCTGCCACAGCCCAGGCATTTGACTTTTGCTTTATTGGATCCACTTCCTGTAATAATTCCTCCAGACCTTTCAGCATGTTCAGTGTGTCCCCATGCTCATGTGATGGGCCCCATCCATCAAGGATATTGGCTATCAACCCCCACGTGGAAATAGATGACCGACCCGCGATTTGCCCTGTGGATTTCCCTTCCTGAACCCATCACCTTAGTGCTCATGGGGGTCCTTGGCCTCCTGCCTGGCTCACCATATATAGTACCAGACCCCAAAGATCCCAGAAGGAGAGGTGCTGTGTCCAGGAGGCCAAAGAAATAACCCAGAGACAATGGATGAGACATGGGCCTTCATCCAGGAACTCATTTATAGGGAGGTCCAAGAGCAGCTTGAACAAGAAAAACCACTCCCATTTACTTGTAAAAGGCACACAGGTTATGTAGCATTTTACATAGGGAGGATTGTGGGGTTAACATGCAAAGGGAAGGTTTTCTAGCACGTAAATGTCATGTGAAAACATGCTTCTTCATGTGTCACATGTATACAAAATAGCTGCAATTTCTTTCTGTGGGTTGAGTTTTTAGTATTATAATGAACTAAAAGATAACCAAAGGTTATGGGCGTTGATCCAGGCCTGCTCTGGTCTTAATTGCCTGGGGGCCGATTGCCTCAGGGAAGGGTGTGCAAGAACACTCACTGTATGGAGCTGCAAGATGTGGCCAGCAGGTGTGGAGAACACTTTATTCTTTAACAGTGGGCCATAGCTGGGCACGGTGGCTCATGCCTGTAATCCCAGCACTTTGGGAGGCAGAGGTGAGAGGATTGTCTGAGCCCAAGGGCTTGAGACCAGCCTGGGCAACATGGCGAGACCTCATCTCTACAATAAATCAAAAAATTAACTGGATATGGTGGCACATGCTTGTAGTTCTAGTTACTTAGAAGGCTGAAGCACAAGGATTGCCTGAGCCCAGTAGGCCGAGACTGCGGTGGCTGTGAGCTTGCCACTGCCCTCCAGCCTGGGTGACAGAGAGACTCTGACTCAAAAAAACAAAAACAAAAAACAGTGTGCCATGACCTCAGCATGACCCACATGCCCAGGCATGGAGCCTGAGGGAAGAGGCACCCCAGCTTGGCAACCCCTGAACCCCTCCCCAGGCTCTAGCCCCCTTGGTAGAGCCATGTCCAGTATGTGCTCATGCTGTCACTGTGTCACCCTACAGACATGCAGGTGATTTCCAGTCTTTTTTGGCAGTAAATAACCTTGTCATTTCACACATAGATTAGCAAACAGATTGACGGTGCTACAGTGTGATAGGTGCAGTGATGGAATTATGCCTTGGGGAGAGGGAGATGCTGGTTGATGTTCTGGAGCCTTAAGAAAGGCTCAGGGTGAGCACTGCATCTGGGCCCTGGGGGCCTGGCAGAATTTCAGCAGGCAGAGGTGTTGTGGGAAGGGCAAACAGGAGGAAAGGAGCAACAGCTCAGGTGTGACTGGGAAAGTCAAGGGTACTGATTGTCTATTGCCACATACCAAGTGACCCCAAAACTTAGTGACTTAAAACATTATCTTGCAGTTTCTATGGGTTAGGGGGGATTTGCACAAGGACATGAATACCAGTTGGTGGGGAGGATTGCCAGCGTTTTCAACTCTTTCTGGGTGTGGTGGCTCATGCCTATAATCCCTGCACTTTGGGAATCCGAGGCGAGAGGATTGCTTGAGCCCAGGAGTTCAAGACCAGCCTGGACAGCATAGCGAGACCTTATGTTTACAAAAATAAAAAATTAGCTAGTCATGGTGGCGCTTGTTTGCAGTCCCAGCTACTCAGGAGGCTGAGGCAGAAGGGTTGCCTGAGCCCAGGAGGTCAAGGCTGTGGTGAGGGATGATCGTGCCACTGCACTCCAACCTGGGCAATAGAGTGAGACCCCCAACTCAAAGCAAAAAAAGGAAGGTTGACTCTAGTAGCAAGTTGCAGTGAGGACAGGATTGACCAGAACAGGCTAGCGTGATGGAATAGAGTCATTATTGTAGGCAGTCTTACATGCTTGGCTGAGAGGTTGCAGTTGATCTGAGAACAGTGGGAGCCATGGATGGTCTTTGAGCAGGAGAATAAAATGTGACAGCTGTCATCTAGGACAGTTAATTTGCTAGCACTGTGCAAGAGGAATAAAAATGGAGAGGTGTACAGGTAGAAGCCTGGATCAGGAGATGGCTGTGGTGACCTAGGTGAGAAGTTTCTGGCCTATGGTGACAGTTGCTACATGTTGAGCGCCTCCTCTATACTCAGTACTTCAGCTGCATTTTCTCTCATCTTTCAAATAACCACAAAAAGATTTCTATTCAGTTTGCAGCTGAGGAAACTGAGCCCAGAGAGGTTAAAAAAACGTGTGTATGCTCATACAGCTTGTAAGTGGAGAGCAGCACCCAGGTGTGCCTGGCTTTGACAACTGTGCTTTTTGGTGGCAGTGGGAGTAGAATGGTGGAAAGATGAGATTTTGGCCGTTCCCTGGATGCCGAAGGGAAACGGGAGTCCAAGGCTTTGAACCTGGGTGGCTGGGACAAAAAGGACACTGTTGCAGGAATAAGACAACCCGGAGGGAATGCTGGTGTGGTGGGGGAAGGTGAGTCATCTGGTAATGTGGACACTTGTTGACAGAGTCCTTCCCAGTTGTAGAGGGAGCATCAGGAGTTCCTGCGCATTGTATACGAAGATGTACTCTCAGCCAAAAGGGCTCTGGATGTGGCTAAAGGGTACAGTGGGTGGTAGTTGTGAACACTGGATTTGCAGGTTTCCCCAGCAGCCAGTACACCATGTGGCAGTCTCTTGTCCTACTTTTGTGCAGCATTGGTTTGTGCAGTTAGTAACAGTAACTGGCACTCGCCTGTGCTTTGGTCTTTCAAAGCCCTTTTGCTTCTTTTGATCCTCACAACAAGCCTCTTGAGGTTATCATTCCCTAGCTGATTGATGAGGAAACCAGGCTCAGGAAAATTGATTTGCTCAAGGAGAAACAGTGTCTCAGTTACCCACTGATGTGCAGCAAGTCACCACAAACTCAGTAGCTTACAGCCACCACCATTTATCCTTCCTCCTGATTCTGTGAGTTGCCTGGACCCAGCTAGGGAATTCTGCCCTGCATGATGTTGGCTGAGCTTGCTCACTCGGCTGTGTTTAACTGGACCAGAATATCTGCCATGACCTCTCTTTGCACGGCCTCTAATCCTTTAGGAGTCTGTCCTGGACTTCTTATGCTGTGATGTCTAGAGGCCTGCGCTCAAGCCCTAGGACATCACCTCAGCCACATTCTTTTTTTTGTTTTGAGTTGGAGCCTTACTCTGTCATCCAGACTGGAGTGCAGTGGCCACTCCCAGCCACTGCAGCCTCGACCTGCT
>NW_007247792.1:82166-118013 GCF_000164805.1 Carlito syrichta | reverse complement strand
GGTCTCAAACCCGCAGGCTCAGGCAATCCACTCACCTCAGCCTCCCAAGGCACGGGATTACAGGCTGAGCCACCGAGCCCGGCTACCTCAGCCACATTCTACTGGTGAAAGCTGTTCCTGGGCCAGACCAGATTCCAGGATGGGTCTAGACTATGTCTCCTGATGGGAAGAGTGGCAAGGGATTATAGTCCTCCTTAAATGGAGAACCAAATTTGAACCCAGATACGTGTGACTCAGACCCAGGATTCTTTCTGACTCCTTGGAGGCTGCACAGCTTCCTGGCTCTTGTGTGTTGTTGGAGGGAGCAGGTTTCTCTTTTGGCCTCCCAAAGTGGAAGTTGCAATAGTCTCCCTTTTCACAGATTAGCATCCTAGATCACTGAGCCTGAGGAACCTTTCCAAAATAAGCTCTACTCTAAGGATTTGCTGACTGCCCCGCAGGCTTCAGCACTGATAGCCAGACATACTTGGAATTTCCCTGTGGAGTTTCCCTTTCTCTGCTAAGTGGCCTTTCTATCCCCAAGGCTGGCTGGATGGGATACTTGCTGGTTTGTAGCCAGATGTGCAGACTGGCCCTGTCTAGGGTTATCCTGGGTGGTGTCCATTCCAGTGAGTTCCCTACTTTGTTCAGCTGGCATATTCACCAGGGAATTTTGGAAAAAATGTAAATTCCTGGCATTCCCTCAGAACTGTTGAACTAGAATTTCCAGGGATAGGGAGTCCAGAAAGCTGCATTTTAAAGTTCCCCATTGATCTGGGGGTTGCAGCCTGGTTGGAGAACCCCTGACTTCCAGTCAGCCCAGTCATCTCAGAAAGAGGCCTTTGAAGTCTTTGATCAGAGGAGGCCATGTGGGAGGGTGGGAGGGAGTCATTCGTCCAGAAGTCTCATACTTCACATCCAGGAAGTGGCTCCTGGACCTGTCCAGGAAGTTTTTATCTGAATCTGCTCAAATCTTTGACATTTCTTGGCATTCTTTGATAGTATCTGTGCTTTGTAGTGCTTGCTGGTTGTCTTTTCTTTTAAAGTGTTTGCAAAGGAAAGTAAGCTCTTCTAGTGGTCAGCAAATCCTCCCCAGCTGGAACCTACTTGGACTGATTTATCTGGAATATGAAGGTCTTTTACTTAGCTGTCTGGTTGGTGTCTTTGGTGTGAAGATGGCAACCCTAGAGATACCCAAGTATCTACCCTTCTAGTCCTGTGCCTTGGACATGCTTAAGGTACACTTATAGAGGTAGATTTTAAAACTCTGGGTAATTAATTTTGTCAGTTAAACAAACTTCTACATTTTAGAATATTTGAAAAATACAGAGAAATATAAAGAAGAACATAAAACTTGCCAAAAACCTTCCTCTCAGAGAATCACCATGGTTAATATTTTGATAGGTATTCTTTGTGTGCCCCCAATACCCCTCTTACACCCTTTTTTTAAAAATCATATTGAAGTTGTATTGTAATGCTGCTTTTTAGCACCTTTATGAAGATATAATTCATAAAGTTCATCTGTTTACAATGTACAGTTTGATGGTTTTTAGTATTTACAGAGTTTTGCAACCATCATCATAGTCTAGTTTTAGAACATTTTCTTGGCCTGTCACAGTGGCTCATGCATATAATCTCAACACTTTGGGAGGCTGAGGTGGGAGGATCTCTTGAGGTCAGACGTTTGACACCAGCCTGGGCAATGCAGTGAGACCTCATCTCTATAAAATATTAATTAAAAAAATTTTAAAGAACATTTTCTTAGTCCCAAAGAGAAATCTCATAATGCATTAGATTCACTCCCCATTCAGCCCCAGGCAGCCTCTCATCCGCTTCCTCTTTCCACAGATTTGCCTGTTCTGGACATTTCATGTGAATGAGATCAAGCAATATGTGATCTTTGGTGACTGGCTTCTTTCACTGAACATAATTGTGATAGTTCTGAAACCTGCTTTAAACATTTCTATCACTAGCAATTTGAGGATAGTTTCAAGAACGCACTTTTAATAGCAGAGCAGTATTCAGTCTTAGGAAAGCATCCGATCTTATTTAACCCCTCCCGCTGATGGACGTTTAGGCTATTTTTCATCTTTTGCTATTACAACTAATGCTGCCTGCACTCATGAGCCATGTGTCTTGATTTGTTGGTTAATTGTCTGAAGCCCTGATTAGAACAGAAGCTCTTTGAGGGCAGCTGTCTTGTGTGCCTTGCTAACACTGTCTCCCCACTACCTGGCATAGTTCTTGGCACTTGGTAGGTATTCCGTTTTTAAAGTGTGCATGAGTGTGTTAATTTTGAGTGAATGAAATGTAAGGAGATTGATAAATTTTGCCATATTGCCAAGTTTCAGAAAATTATACCAACTTACCCTCTCACTGCAGTATAAGAGTACCGGACTCGCTATTCCATTGAAGCTGAGTTACTATTTACAGGAAGTTTGGGTTGTAGCATTCTCTGTCCTGTTAGCCAGTTGGTTTGGGAATTGGTGTTTCTGCCCTGTCTGTGGGCCCTGCAAGGCTTGGCTGTTGGGTAAGGTGGTGGTGTATGGGAGCTCTGGCCTCCTGGGTCCTCACTGTGGCCCCATGGGATTGCATCACTTCCTGGTGCCCTGAGGCTGCGTCTGTGCTTGTGAACTTCCCCTGTGGTGTGTGGGCATGTTGGGGAGTGAGCAGAGTTGGGCTATAATGTGTGTGTAAGGTGACGTTGGTTCTGGCTGCTGGTGGAAATGCCTTTTGAAGTCATCAGGAGAGGTGTCACGCTGGAAGTTGTGTGTCTTCAAAAATAGAAATAAGGAAATAGTTCCAGGAGGTCTGATGCAGCTGGCCCAGTCTGCCCCTTCTGAAGGTGGTGGGCACACACGTGATTGGTAATTGCTGCCTGAGTCACCTACTGGCCTCAGTCTCTGTTCCTCTCCACATACTTCCTGTCTGGAAAAACCTGCTACCCGCCCATGACAAAGAACCACCAGAGAACTTCCAAGGGATACGGGGCGGGTCTCCCCAGGTCACACTCACAGCCTGTCACTCATGGGTTTCACGGCATTTCTTTTTTCCAAAGATGAATTGTGGATTCTGTTTCTTAGATGAGTGCGTGGAGTATGCAGTTGGGATTGCAGGAAGGACCAATGGCAAGGCAGCTCTTGTGTGGAGCAGAGAGCCGTGTCCTGTGGCAGGTCGTTTGAGACCTAAGAGTTTGCCTTCTCCAACAGCAACTGGCTGGCCATCCTTTGTTCCTCTCTTCTGGTTTTCCTGTGACATTCCCCTTGGGGTTTACTCCATGCCTTCCCACACACCTCAATCCTCTAGAAGATGCTGCCTCTTGTAACTCTGAGATGATCTCAAATATTACAGATGCCTTTAACATCTTTTCTTTGCATCTCAGACCTCTCTCGTATGTTGGTCTCTCTCACACAGTTGTTCTTTGTTTTATTATATCTTCAGCAGTTACCAAGTGCCTACTCTATGCCTGGTATCTTGTTAGATTCCAAAAAGATGCAGAGGAAAGAGACGTCCTCTGCCTCTGGGAGACTAAACATACACCTGTGCTCTCCCTAGGCTTCTGTTTCCCTTTCTCTCATGGCACTTTTGCTGCCCTGGCTCCTCTTCCACTTCCTTTTCTTTTCTTTCTTTCTTTTTTTTTTTTTTTTGAGTAGGAGTCTCACTCTGTTGCCCAAGCTGGAGTGCAGTGGCATGCTCTCGGCCTCCGCAGCCTTGACCTGCTGCTGGGCTCAGGTGATCCTTCTGCCTTACCCTTCCAAGTAGCTACAGGCACGTGCCACCACACCCAGCTAATTTATTTTTTTTTTGTAGAGATGAGATCTCGCTAAGTTGCCCAGGCTGGTCTTGAACCTGTGGGCTCAGGCAGTCCTCTCACCTCAGCCACCCAAAGTGCTGGGATTATAGACATGAGCCACTGCACCCAGCCCTTCCTCTTTCCACCTCCCAGGTGTGACCGTTCTTCAGGCTTCTGCCCTCTCTCCACTTCCTTCACCCTCTCCTTGCACATGCTCGTCCTTTCCCTGGCAGTGGCCATCTCTTCTTAGAGATACCAAATGCTAAACTTCTTGCTCCAAATTCTTTTCTCCTGGATGATAGGTCCACTGTCCAACTGCCTGCTGGAGTGCTCTCAGCCTTGAAGGCACACCTTGCCTTTGTCTCTACTCTCTACACATCTTTCTGTTCGTAATCTGTTGTTCTCTCGGTTCCCAGGAGCCTTCCCAACAGCTTTAACCCCCTCTCTCCTCTGCCATGTGCAGGTTGTTCTTCCCATTCTCTCAAGCAATTGTCACCACTGTTTTTACTGCCTGTCGTGGGTGGGATGGTGGCCCTGCAAAGGATGTCTCCAAATCCTAATCCCCAGAACCTGTGAGCAAGACCTTATTTGGAAAAAGACTCTGCAGGGATTCTTCCCTGTGTTACAGATGTGGACGAACCTGTGCTCGTTGGCCTCCGCCCCGGGCCTGGACTTGTTGGTTCAGTGACAGTTTCTAGTCTACACAGTGATGACATGTTTATTAACTCTGTTTGATCTTCCCAAGTCCAAAGGCAGGGTTCACTGCCACCCATCCCCACAAACTCCCAGGTAAGGGAACGTGCACAGATGTGTGCACAGTAGCTACAAATTTGACCCTTGAGGTGGGTCTGGGTTTGAATCCTAGTTCTGTCACTCATTAGCTGAGGGCCTTTGATAGATTATAACCCCTCTGATTATATGAAACATACATAGGGTAGCTTCCTCTTCTGGGGGGAAACTGTTAGCTTTATAATTGGAGAGAGTCAGTGACCAGCCAAATCATTCAGCCTGTGAGGATCCCAAGCTTGTACAGGTCTAGGAGCTGTGACTGAAATCTAGCCTACCTATGGGTCCTTCTGCCAGAACTGTCTTCATCTGTCCATCCAGGAGCTCGGTATGGTAGGGGCTAAGATGATGGATTACAGAACTAGTGGTCTGTGAGGACACATAGAATATGTGCATACATGAGATAGTATGACAGAGTGGTTAAGAGCTCTGGAGTTAGGCCTGGGTTCAAAGTCAGGCTCTGTGACCCTACCTCTGTGACCTTGGGAAAGTTTCTTTACCTCTCTGAGCCTTATCTGTAAATTGGGAATAATAGTGTTACATACCTATCTTAGTCTGTTTGTGCTGCTATAAAAAATACCTGAGACTGGGTAATTTATGAACAACAGAAATTTATTTTTCTTTTCTTTTCTTTTTTTTTGAGTTGGAGTCTCACTCTGTCGCCCCAGCTGGAGTGCAGTGGCATGCTCACAGCCACTGCAGCCTTGACCTGCTGGACTCAGGTGATCCTTCTGCCTCAATCTTCCAAGTAGCTGGAACTACCACCATGCCTGGTTGATTTTTTGATTTATTGTAGAGATGACGTCTCACCAAGTTGTCCAGGCTGGTCTCGAACCCGTGGGCTCAGGCAATCCTCTTACCTCAGCCTCCCAAAGTGCTGGGATTATAGGCATGAGCCACCGCGCCCGGCCAGAAATTTACTTTTCATAGTTCTGGAATCCGGGAAATTCAAGATCAAGGTACTGGCAGATTCAGTATCTGGTGAGGGCTGCTCTTCACTTCCAAGATGGCGCCTAGCGGCTGTGTCCTCCACAAGTGATAAACACTGTGTCCTCATATGGGCAAAGGGCAAAAGGGGCCTAGCCAGCTCCCTCAAACCCCTTTTATAAGAGCACCAATCCATTCACTAGGCCCCTCCAACAGGCCACACCTCCTCTTAGTACTATTTCACTGGGGATTAAGTTTCAACATGAATGTTAGAGGGATACAACATTCAAACCACAGCAACAACTTGTGGGGTAATTGCGGCAATTAAATGAAAGAATGCCTATAAAACATTCAACACATGCCTGATTCTTTGTAAAAACTTAATAAATATTAGGCATCATTACTATAAATGACCTCTTCCACTGTGGAGAGTGGTGTGTCGATGCCCTGAGCCACTGGGCACACAGCTGCAGGGGTAATGGTACCCCCGTAATTATGTAACAAAAAACAGGGAGGAAAAACATTCCCAGTGTTGCCTTTCCTGTGGCATCATGATTCTGTCCCTAAACCGCACAGAGGAGCTTTCTATTCTTTGAATGCCAGAGCTCTTGGGATTTCTCTTGTGGGGCTTGTCACCGTCTTTCTCATGTTATGATTACTCTTCACTCTACTGTACATTTCCTGAGGTCAGGATTGGGGACTGGGTAGCTGATTACCTGAATTGAACCTTGGGATTCAGCCAGTGGGAGTGGTCAACCTTTTGGCAGCAAACCTCTGGCTCTTACCTTCTGCTGCTGGTGAGTGTGTGTCTCTTGTGACCGCACAGACACAGGGATTTCCCTTTCCCAAAGAGTTTTCCCACTCTACACGGAACCTGAAGGGGACTCCAGAAACCTGACCTAGAATGATTTTAGATACATCTAGACTTACAGAGAGTTTCTGTATCCCTTCATTGAGCTTCCCCTAATGTTAACCTCTTACATTTAATTCTTTTTTTAATATTCTGGTAAATTCTCAGCCATTATCTCTTCGCCTCTCTCATTTTTTATATTCTGGCCTCTGGAATTCTTCGTAGACATATGTTGACCATTCCACCTCTCAAGTCTCTATATTATGATCTTTAGCAGTTATAAGACTTGCTTTATCTCTTAAATCCTCTAAATTTTCTTATTCTATGATCTTTTTGAGATTGTACTGTTATTTCTGATTCTTGGGATCTTGCTTCTCTTTTTGTGACTTATATGTACATGTCCCTCTTCGTGGTTTATTTTCTTGTGTGGTTTGTACTGGATTGTGGATTCACGTTCAGGAGGGATTCTGTTTCCTAGGCAAGGCTTCCTGAGTTGTGAAAACACACCTCAAGGCAGTTGTCGGCTCCTGGTGGGCCCATAGTGCTTCAGTCGTACTGACTCACTTTTGTGTTTATTTCTGTTGGGCACCCCCTCGCCACTCTGATGGTGTAAATTTGGGTTCATGTTCTCGGGTAGAACTAGCTTATTAGTTTAAGAAAGGGCAACCCCCAAGCCCTACCCAGTCCTTCACAGAACCTTGGAGAAATGACCAGTTTCTGCGTTTCCTTCCTGTACTGGGCAGCCCTTCGAGGCTCTCCTCTTGATTCTGGGCTCAGATCCATAGCCAGGCACGAACCACTTCATGTGTGGGTGCAGAAGTCCACAGGTCATGCCAGTTCCACTCACTCATTGCTTCTGGCACACAGAGCATTTCCCTTTTCTCACATTTGGCTGCATGTCCAAGGATACCACTTGTTTTATTTTATCTAGTAATTCTGTGTGACTGTGGTGGGAAAGGGGAGCTCTTTCACGTCAGTTGAGTCCCGCATCCTGCTGCAAGTTCAAGTCCAAATCCTTAGCATGGCATATGAAGCCCTTCGTGATCCAGTCCGTCCACCTCTGCTGTGTAAACTTAGCTCTCACACTTTATGCTTCAGCAAATTGAATGGTTTGCACACCACGCACTGTAACGTGTGAAAGTTCAGGGTTAGAGTCCAGCTGTTTGGTTTGGAATCTGTCCTTTCGTGGCATATGGTTTTGGACAAGTTGCTTATCCCCTCTGACTCAGCTTTCTCGTCTGTAAAATGGCAGCATCTGGCATGTGGTAACCCTAATCCTTGCTGGCTCTTGCTCCCCTTGCTGCCTCCAGCAGGCCTTACCCACTGGGCTCTGCGCCTCTTTCCCGCTTGCTCCTTCCCTGGAAGTACCTGTCTCCCCATCTTTCCTCAATGTCTCCCAACAGAGTGGCCTTTACTGTCCATGCTGGGAGTTTCTGTCTGTAGTACCGTCACTCTGTAGGTCACTGCTTGTTTCCAGACTCCTTTCTTTAGCGGACTCTGAGTCCCTCAAGGGCAGTGTCTTGCTTTTCTTGATGTGTGAAGCTCCTGGCTCTCTGTTATCTGGTGGCCACTCAGCATTGTCAGTTGAGTTGAAGTGCGTGAAATTCCTCTGGTTGAAGAGAGATAAGGGCTGGGAGTGGTGTGGGACACAGATGCAGGGAGTGGGGCAGGTTTTTCGGCAAGTTTTGTGCCAGGTTGATAGAAGTGTGTGGCTGGGACACAAGGTAACAGTTCTTAGTCTAATTGAGGGTGCCAGAGGCTTAAAGCAAGCTGGTGACCAGAAAAAGCTACTAAACCTTGCACATTAAAGTGGTTTCCAGCCTTTGGAATGCATGCCCCACATTCCATCCTCACATTCAGCGTCTCTGTGTGCCAGGTGGAGAATACAAACTAATTATAATCCCTGGTGGGCCCGAAGAAGCCTTAGTTTTAGAATAAGGCTATACTTCCGAAAGGCACAGTTGCATTAGGAGTAGATGATTCTGACCGGGCTCGGTGGCTCAGCCTGTAATCCCAGCGCTTTGGGAGGCCAAGGTGAGTGGATTGCCTGAGCATGCGGGTTTGAGACCTGCCTGGGCAACTTGGCGAGACCTCATCTCTACAATAAATCAAAAAATTGGCCGGGTGTGGTAGCACGTGTCTGTAGTTCCAGCTACTTGGAAGGCTGAAGCAGAAGGATTGCCGGAGCCCAGCAGGTCGAGGCTGCGGTAGCTGGGAGTGGCCACTGCACTCCAGTCTGGGCGGCAGAGTGAGACTCCAACTCAAATAAATAAATAAATAAGTAAATAAGTAAGTAAATAAATAAATAAAAGGAATAGACGATTCTGTCTGCTAGGCCTCCAGGGAGACCCGAATGTGAAAACTCAATGCCTGGTGTTTAGGGCTGAGTGTCACCCGTCGCTTCCAGCCCATCAAGGTTCCTGCCCTTTGAGATTTAAACAACTAAAAAGGGTGGGTTAGGTAAGCCTAGGCAGAGCCAAATGGCTATGGCATCTTCTTCAGCTTCACCTGAGTTCTTTGTCTTGGGAATCTATCACAGAAATATTATCAGAAGGGAATGGAACTGAACCTTTAAAGATCCCCGGAGAGTGTCTGTCAGACAGCAGTCTCTTGGGAGTGGCAAACAGTGATGGCACCAGCTCTCCATCCTCTTGGCTAGAGTTTCAGGACTCAGCTTGAACTCGGAGTAGGGCACGGGCCAGGGCTTAGTGGGCAGCTTTGGCCACCACACGTGAATCCCATGAGTTCTTTCCTGACAGGATCATGTGTTGAGCACCTGTGTGTTCTGTACTGTGCTGGGTGCTGTTACAGAAGATACTGAAATAGCAGTGACCCAGTCCCTCTTCTCAGAGAGAAGAGCTTGCAGTCGGTTAGAGAGAATTGTCGGCACACAGGAAGCTGCTACCAACACTGGGTGTAAGACAGTCATTCTGTGTGGTGCCACTGTGTGTAAATCTGTCCTTTTGTCAACCTGGTGCTTTTGCTTGAAAGGAGCTGTTCTCTTGGGGAGGGTTGCACTGCTGGTTTGTTTTTTTCTTGAATGGCTTGCCAGCACTGTTACAGGTTGGTGTGAAATTACTAGGATGCCCTTTGACCAGACTCTTAGGAGGGGCCCCAGTTGTGCTCGCCTGCTCTTTGTGAATGGCTCCTTTCTTCCACTTCCTAAGAAGAGCAGATTAACTTCACAGTGTCATCTGCTGATTTCCAATGTCTCCTGGGGCAAGTCACCAACAGCTGCTGCTTTTGAGGTATCAAGGTCTGTCCTCTGGACTCTCAGAGGACAGTTAGTTTTTTTGCCTTTTCAATGAGTCTGAGTTTCCATTTTTCTGGGAGAGCGTATCTCAAAGCGATTGCTGAGTCAGAATCTCTGGGAGTGTGTCTTGGAATCTGTTACTGAAGATTGGAGGAAAATGTAGCAAATTATGGTCTGAAGCAGTTATGGATGGATTGATAGATGTAGATTCCAACTGTGTTAGGTAGTCAGGAAGGAATCTCCACTAGGTCATGGGCAACCCAAGTTTCTTCCAATTCCCTGCTCTGCCATTCTTAGGGTGTGGCTGCTGTTCTCATGGTCCAAAATGGTTGCCATGGTTCCAGCTATCGCAGCACATTCCAGGCAGTAGGATAGAGAAAGAAAGAAGAATGCTGTCTCACCTCTCTTTTGAGGAGACTTCAAGAAAGACTTCTGCCTCTACCACTTTCTGTGACTGAAGGAAAGTTACTTAATATATCAGAGCCAGTAATCTCATTTGTGAAATGAGTGTGGTATTCTTAGCACAGAAGGGTGAGGATCAGGGATCCTGCAGCCAGTGTTCTCTGAATAGTGCTGGTACCTCTTGCTGCAGCACACCTTGACGCCATTCCCTCTCCCTCTCTCCCCTGCTCCATCCCGTGGTCTCTGCACTGCCCTCATCCTCCTCTTTCCTCGGCTCCAGCCCGTGACCCCCCCCCTCCTCTCCTCTCCTCCTTGCCCCTCATTTTCTCCCTCTCTCTCCTCTTTAGCTTCTCCTTTTCCACCTCCTTCTATTGCTTCTGTCCCTCCAGACTCCGACCTCCCAGTGAACAGTATCTTTTTTTTTCTGAGTTGGAGTCTCCCTCTGTCGCCCAGACTGGAGTGCAGTGGCCACTCCCAGCCACCGCAGCCTCGACCCGCTGGGCTCCGGTGATCCTTCCGCCTCAGCCTTCCAAGTAGCTGGAACTACAGGCGTGCGCTACCACGCCCGGCTGATTTTTGATTTATTGTAGAGATGAGGTCTCGCCAAGTTGCCCAGGTGGGTCTCGAACTCGTGGGCTCAGGCAGTCCACTCACCTCAGCCTCCCAAAGGCGTGGCATTACAGGCTGAGCCACCAAGCCCTGTGAGTGAACAGTAATTAACGGTAGATTATCATTATGTGACAAGGACCAGAGCTTAAACATGGTGATTGACTTTGTGAACTGAAGGTCACCAGTGAGTAATTTAAGAAAACCAAGTTTAGTTGGTTTATTCATGAACAACTTAGGAATTGCATTTGGCAGCTAGACAAGAAATAGCAGTGGCATAAAGCAATAGTTGACTTTCTGTCATGTAAAAGCACTCTAGAGGGGGCAGTCCGGGGCCAGGCTGCCCACTCTGCCATCAGTAGTGCAGTGCTTCCTGTTTCTTTTTTGAGTCAGATTCTCACTCTGTCACCCAGGTGGGAGTGCAGTGGCATGCTCATGGCCATCGCAGCCTTGACCTCCTGGGTTCAGGTGATCCTTCCGCCTCAGCCTTCCAAGCAGCTGGAACTATAGGCATGTGCCACCACAGTCAGCTAATTTTTTAATTTACTGTAGAGATGAGGTCTTGCTATGTGCCCAGGCTGGTCTTGAACCTGTGGGCTGAGGCAATCCTCTAGCCTCCACCTCCTAAAGTGCTAAGATTACAGGTGTGAGCCGCCATGCCCAGCTAGTGCAGCACTTCCAATTCCCAGGTTGCACTGTGGTCTAAGATGACTGCAGGAGCTCCAGTCATCATGTCAGATTTCTGGGAAGAAATTGGGAAAACAGGAGGAAAGGCAGAAGCGATGTGTGGTTCCTCTTAGGAGGTTTCCTGCAAGGCCCACCCAGGAGCTTCAACTTCCCCTCATTTGTCGCCCTTAGTGGCAGGGAGAATGAGTAGTTTTTAGCTGGACCCATTGCCACCTGAAATAGAATTGAGAGTCTGTCACTAAGAAAGAAGGGGAGACAGTTAGCAATGTCTTCCCCCATTCGCTCAGCATTAATTTAACACCTACAGTATGCTAGTTATTAGGAATGGTCAAGGTGCCCCATTCCAGAGCGAAGACGCCGACAAGTAAGCAAGTGCGGTCCCGAATGGGGATGGCGGTGGAGAGGCAGTGCGTGAAGAGAGGCATGATGAAGAAGAGTGCCTCGTCCACCCGCCCAGGGGTGTCAGGGCCGCTGCTGCATCTTGTCACATGACGCTCTTTGTGGGTGTGCTGCCCTGTGTCCTCTCTTCTGCTGTCTCCCTTTTGTCATGATCGGCCTCGTTGTTGGGGCTTGTTTTGGCCCCTCCATCCCCACCTCGGCAGCACCCCCAGGACCTGAGGAAGCAGGAGCAGTTGGTGGCGTAGTGGGAAGCTCTGGGATGGGAGCCAGGTGTAGGAAGGGCCAAGTCCCAGACCCCTAAGGCAGTTCGAGGCCAGTGGCAGAACATCCTGTTCCTGGACATGCCGTGGCACTGCCAGGAGACTGCTCCAGGAATGGGATCGTTATCAGGAGGGGCGTTCCTCACGAGGCGCCTGGCATCACCTGTGCTGTGCTTGTTTATAAAATGAAAGCTCGAGAGCGGTAAAATCCTTCTCCAGATCCTATTACATGGGCATAAATATTTTATCCACATTGTTTAATCAGGACTCTTGATATGTTATAGTGTTAATCATATATTTTAAAATACAGCCTCTACTTCCTATAAAATGTCTTGGCCATTAAACATTGATATTCCTCCTTGGAACTGAAAAACAAATTCTAGGAACAATTTAGGTGATCTACATTACCTTCCATTTTGATCCCAGGAGCACCTGTGGCTGTTCCCTTTGGGAAGTCCGAGAGGCAGTGGGAAACCTGCTGCAAAGATTTGTTTAGGCGTATCCCAGCCTAAGGATTTAGATTGTTTCAGAGAAGGCAGAAGATTAAAAGAGTGTTAGTTTTGGCATAGTGCCCTACTTATGAGCTTGGACTGTGACCCGTGGCAAATTACCCTCCTGTCTTCAGTTTCCTCATCTGTCAAATTTCGATCCAGTAGTCCCTCCCTGACAGCATTGTTACTGGGATTAAGAGCATGAGGGGCTGAATGCAGTGGCTCATGCCTGTAATCCAAGCATTTTAGAAGACCAAGGCTGGAAGATTGCTTGAGCCCAGGAGTTTGAGACCAGCCTGGGCAACATAGCAAGACCTCATTTCTACAGCGAGTCAAAAAATCAGCCAGGTATGGTGGTGCACACCTGTGTTCCTAGCTACTCGAGAAGCTGAGGCAGGAGGATTACCTGAGCACAGGAAGTCAAGGCTGCAGAGAGCCATTATGATGCCATTGCACTCCAGCCTGGGTGACACAGTGAGACCCCTACTCAGAAAAAAAAAATAGAGTCAGCAGGAAGGACTCAGTATGTGTTACCAGCGTTCATACTCACGGGCTAGTGGTTACATCCATGCGTTGGGGCTAGAGAGTGTACGGTCACTAGCAAGATTGGGGGAGGGGCTGGAGTGAGCAAGGAGGGTCCAGGTCCAGGTCTAGGGAGGGATGGGCAGAGCCTGAACCGGGACGGCAGCAGAGTCCGGGAGAGGGGAACATGGATGAGTGAGTAGTGAGGGAGGCCCGCTGACATTGGAGTTTCAGCCCGTGTGACCGGGGGTGTGTCTCGTGGACTGGTAAACAAGGAGCATCGGAGGTGGAGCGAGTCCAGGTGGCAGGTGAGGAAAGCCTCGTGTGGTGATCAGTTCGGCAAATGCAGACTGAGCACGTGCTACCTGCCAGGCGTTCTGTGGCACCAGAGTCAGGGATGCTGTGGCCTGGCATGAAGATAATTCATTGCATTTTGGACACGTCATGAGGCCCCTGGGAGGCCTCTGTGTGGTATTTAGACAGTCAGCGGCCAAGAGGCCCAGGACAGTGGTGCAGGATGTTAAATCGCCAGTGCATGGATTGTGCAGTGAGCAGGGAAGCCAGCCAGGGACAGAACGGGGTGGAGAGACAGTGGGGGCAGGAAGGGAGGGTCACCGTGTCAGGGGTGGCGGGGGTAAGTGAAGGAAGAGCAAGCAGCAGAGCCCAGAGCCCCCAGAGGAGAGCCTGCAGGAGACGGCGGGCAGAGCTACTGCAGAGGGAGATGGATGCCGGGCCAGGGCAGCAGCACAGGGCCTCTGGGATGGGGCAAGGAGAGCATGCCTCTGAGAGAGCTGTTTCAGATGGGAGGGGAAGGTGGCGTTTTGCAGGCCGTTGTTGTAATATTCTGTACGTATTCAATTCTTAGCCGTTCTCAAGGCCCTTCACGTTCTTTGAAATGCCCTCTCACCAGCCTGTGTAGCGGGCACTGGTCCCGCTGGACAGCCGAGAAGCTGAAGCAGATCCTGGCCAGCCCACTTGACCCACACTGGGCAGGGAAGGCTTTGCTCCTCAAGAGCAGAAAGGGCCTGGCCAGGTGAGGAGCAGACTGGCTGGATGGGCGTGGCCACAGCCAGGGTTGTGTGTGGGGAGCAGGGGGCATTTGACCTGGGGGCACAGCGGGAGAAAAGACTGCAGACAGGCAGAAACTGGATCAAGATGGGCCTTGCACCATCAGGAGTTTGGAGTTTTTTCTGACAGTAAGGAAGTTTTTAAAGAGTTCTAAGCAGGGAAATAGATGTGATCAGGTTTGTGATCTAGAAAGATCAGTCTGGCTGCAGACTGGGGAGGAACAAAGAGTGGAAGCAGGGCCCCTCTTAGGGACTGTTGCCAGACTAGGTGAGAAACGAGGAAGGTGAATCAGGGAAGCACCTAGGACTTGGGTGAGCAGGTCTCCATTCATTTGGTACTTGGGTTATTTGGATGTTGAGGGGTGTGGGGGATGAGGGGTGTGCTATAGCTTCAAGGAGTCAGACTTCAGGGTCAAGACCCCTGCCAATCACTGACAGAATCTTGACCCAGCAGCTGATCCTGAAGGTTAGCTCCTCAAGGTCAAGAGTGAGGCTTCAGAATGGACTGCCCTGTAGATGTGAGAGACAGAGACAGGCATGACTTTGCAGAAGGGTTACTGCAATCCTCTTCCCACGGCCTCCAGCACAGGGTGGTTTCTGCCCCAGGAAGCCCTGCCTTGTGCTGTGTGGAGCTCTTGGGGAGACTTGCAGCACCCTGGCGGTCCTTGACCTGTCCTCCCCTGGGGCTGCTTCTCCTAACCTTGGGTTTGCACATTTGTCAGGAGTGAGGAAACCAGGCCTCTCCTGGACCTGGATCAGTTTGGGTCACACAACAGAATGGGCAGTGTTGGCCCACAATGGGCCCTGGACCCTTTGCTTCCTTTTAGGCCCTAGGCCCCCAGGTTTGTCTGCTGAACAAAAGATTGTGTTGTATCAGTTGCTGCTCCTTACCAGGGACCCTAGGGTGGCCCTGGAAGAGCTCACAGGCTGTTTTCATCTCTCTGCTTTCTTTGCCTCCAGGCCTGGCTTCTAGAGCCTGAGCCCAGGTTTCGACAGTTTACCGTTAGGATAAACTCTAGGAGCTGGGGAGGATCGTGGAGGACAAGTTCAACCCCTCATTTTAGCTTATTGTTGTGTTAGAATGTTTATTAACATAAAAAAAGGCAGACACATCAGAAAGTTATATGACAAAAGGGACTTCAGTCCTCCCAGGGTGAAGGTGAAGGTGAAGGCTTCCTTCCACAGTTTTTCCTGCACACACTCATGAGCATGTGTATTATCCTCTTCCTTCTCTGGCCCCTGTGGCGGTGGGGAGCACGCTCAATTGTTTTGACACCTAGCATTTTTCACTTAAATATATCTTGGGAATCTTTCCACATCAGCATGTATGGATCCACTGTGGTTTTTTTTGTGTTTTTGTTTTGAGTCTGAGTCTCACTCTGTCACCCAGACTGGAGTGCAATGACAGGATCACAGCCACTGCATCCTCAACCTGCTGGGCTCAGGGGATCCTTCCCCCTCAACCTTCCAAGTAGCTGGAACTACAGGCGCGTGCCTCCACGCCTGGCAAATTTTTTGATTTATTGTAGAGACAAGGTCTCACCAAGTTGCCCAGGCTGGTCTCGAACCCCTAGGTTCAGGCAATTCTCTCACCTTTGCCTTCCAAAGTGCTAGGATTACAGGCGTGAGATACCACACCCAGCCCATTGTATCTTTTTTTAAGTCTTCTATGCGAAGAAGATATTAGCTAAAAGAAAAGAAAAAAAAATTTTAAGCCCCTTTTTTGTTGTGCATCTGATGCATGTGTAGCTTAACTAATAATATTCAAGCAAATGCTGCTATAACCAGACATTAAAATGCCTTCGATTTGTTAAGTGGATCTTGGCTTTTAAAACTTCTTTGTAGCTGTTTTCTGGGGTGATCCTTATAGCCCTGTGAACAAGACAGACTGGAAGAAATTTCTTGTAGCTCTGGACACTTGACGAACAATGAGGAAGTGAGAGGGGCTGGTGCTTGTTAATAAAGTCTAAAAAGGGGCTCTCCTTTGAGAGGCTCTGACAGAATGGGGAACGGGCTCTCAATGTGTGAACATGGAAAGTGGCATCTGCAGAGGGGACATGGTGGGCAGCAGGCGCTGCCAGTGCTGGGAGGGGCGAGCTTCCCCAAAGGGGATGGAACTTGAGCCAAACCTTTTTCTGAAAAGGGGAAGGTAGGAATGAGCCGAAGGAAAGGGAGGACACTTCAGGCAGGACTGCAGCATGGGTAGAGCACAGAGGCACAAACATGCTGCAGAGGGCTGGTATCCCAGGCACCCGTCCACACCTTCCACCACCACCCTGATCTCATCCCTCAGGTAGCAGACGTTTAGATGCCTGTTCCGGGCCTGGTGCTATGGGGACCAAAGGGCAGCAGGAAACACTCATTGCCTGCCCTCATGAGCTCTCACTCTAGCAGGAGACACTGGATGGACAACAACCAGCGAAACCATCTATGGTGATAGAGGTCAGAAGCGTGGTCACCTCTTAACTGGGGGAATTGACTGGACAGAGGCACATGGAACCTGCTGGGGTGCTGGAAATGTTTGCTATCTTGGCCTGGGTGGTGGTTTTAGGGTAGTATATAAAAGTGTAAGAATTCTTGGAGCTATATATGCTTAAGAAATGCAGGCTGCACACTCTAACCATATGTTAAACCCCAACTATAAAGCAAGCAAGCCAATAAATAAATAGCACATCCCCAAAATACATATGTAAAATGCAATAGCAAGAATGTGTGTATAGCACTATGACTGGGGAATGATGGGGACTTCAGGAGCACATTCCAGGAGGCTTACCTGAGGTGATTTTTAAGCTGAAATTTCAAGAATGAGTCAGGGTAAGAAGTGGGTAAAGGGCAGTCGCAGTGACTTCTGCCTGTAATCCTAGCACTTTGGGAGGCTGAGGTGAGGATTGCTTGAGCCCAAGAGTTTGAAACCAGCCTAGGTATACTGCCTACAAAAAATTAACCGGACATGGTGGTGCATACCTGTAGTCCCAACTGCTCGGGAAATTGAGCATGGGAGGTCAAGCCTGCAGTGAGCTGTGCCACTGCACTCCAGCCTGGACCACAGGGTGAGACCCTGACTCAAAAAAAATTTAAAAGAAGCAGGTGTCCCAGGTGGAAGGAACAGCCTATGCTGAGGCCCAGAGGCAGAGAGAGCCTAGTGAAAAATTCTAGAAAGTTCAGGGTGAGGGTGAACAGAGTGTAGAGTTTTGAAGGGGTTAGAAATGAGATTGCAGGCCATCAGCCTCTCTTACTGTGTTGTTTCTGAAGCCCCCCCAGTGAGTCTCTGTTTCCACTCTCATAGTCACAGTAACCAAAGCACCCCTTTGGCTCTGCCCTCCCCCTGGCCTTAGAAGTCCATGCTCCTTCGTAACTAGGAATTCAAGGCCACCCATCTCCTGGCTCTTTATCTGTCCTTCAGAGAACTGGATGCTGTAGCCAAAGCAGACTGCGTGCCGTTCTGCTTTGCCGGACTTGTCTTGGCCTTCCCTGGGAGTGCCTGTCCCAGCCCTCTGGCCCAGCTGGGGTGGTGGGAGGGCATCACCCCAACAGAATCATCCTTGCTGCTCCTAAGGTGAAAATATTCCTTCACAGTGTCTACTCTCATGTGACCTCCTTTGCACACTTACCCTCCTCCAGGGTAGATGTCTTACTCCCGTGGCTTCTCTCCCCCATAGGGGTCTAGGTTAGTGCTTCTGTACCTAGTCAGTACCCACATCAGTCCCATCAATGACTTTTTGTTTGAATGGGGCGTCCTGGCTGGAGGTGAGTGGAGGGCTGCCAAGGGAGGGCATAGCAAAGGCAGGTTGTCAGGATTCAGGAACAAGGAATAGGAATTCTGGGAATTCCCCAAATCGTGTTATTCTGTATCTTTCATAACCTTTTATTAACTTATGAGTTTTAAATAAGGAGTGATCGTAATAATAAACTGAGCTGTTTTTCTATAAAATTTCAGAATTGTAGCCGGGCTCGGTGGCTCAGCCTGTAATCCCGCGCCTTTGGGAGGCTAAGGTGAGTGGATTGCCTGAGCCTGTGGGTTCGAGATCCGCCTGGGCAACTTGGTGAGACCTTATCTCTACAATAAATCAAAATGAGCTGGGTGTGGTAGCACGCACCTGTAGTTCCAGCTACTCGGAAGGCTGAGGTGGAAGGATCGCCAGAGCCCCAGCAGGCCGAGGCTGCGGTGGCCAGGAGTGGCCACTGCACTCCAGTCTGGGTGACAGAGTGAGACTCCAACTCAAAAAAATAAATAAATAAATAAATAAATAAATAAAATAAAATTTGGAAGAAAAAAAAAATTTCAGAGTTGTATAAAACATACAGTATTAAATGAATGGTTTATTATTATGGACCAATATATTGTGACAAGATTATATATTTCATTAACATGTAGAAATGATCTCTACCTGATCTAGACATTGGATAATAGAAATTGTTGAAGGAAGAGAGCATTAGCACAAAATGAATGCCAAATAAAAAACATTTAATTAATTAATTTAGGATAATACCACAAATATTTAATATTTAAAAGTTATTCTTAGGTCAGGCATGGTGGCTCACGCCTATAATCCCAGCACTTTGGGAGGCAGAAGTGAGAGGATTGTCTGAATCCATGGGTTCGAGACCAGCCTGGGCAACATGGTGAGACCTTGTCTCTACAATAAATCCAAAAAATTAGCTGGACGTAGTGGTGCACGCCTGTAGTTCCAGCTACTTGGAAGACTGAGGCTGAAGGATCACCTGAACCCATCAGGTCAAGGCTGCAGTGGCCGTGAGTGTGTCACTGCACTCCAGCCTAGGCGACAGACTGAGACTCCAACTCAAAAAAAATGTTATTCTTAAAGGTTAAAACTAGAGAAAAACCGAAAGAACAGTACATAAACTTCTGTATTTCCTTCAGGAAGATTCACCCATCACTAATAGTTCACTACATTTGCTTGACACTGTGTTGTAGAAGACTGCATTCCATATTTGTTGGATTGTTTCCTTGCAATGAGATTCAGGCTTACACTCTTGGTGGGAAGGCACAGTGGGAGTAAGCTTACTCACCTGTTTGGATTGGCAGCCAAGAAGGCTACTTTTGTTTTAAGCCCGTGAACTTCAGAAGGAACTTTTCATTGACTTTAGGGGCCATTTTGGAAAAGAGACTGCTGCTTCTCTGTCAGGTGTAGCTGCTATCAAGAAGTAGTTTGGCCAGGCTTGGTGGCTCAGCCTGTAATCCCACGCTTTGGGAGGCTGAGGTGAGTGGATTGCCTGAGCCCGCGGGTTCGAGACCCGCCTGGGCAACTTGGCGAGACCTCATCTCTAAAATAATTCAAAAATTAGCCGGGTGCAGTAGCACGCGCCTGTAGTTCTGGCTACTTGGAAGGCTGAGACGAAGGATCACCGGAGCCCAACAGGTCGAGGCTGCGGTGGTCGGGAGCGGCCACTGCACTCCAGTTTGGGCCATGGAGTGAGACTCCAACTAAAAACAAAAAACAAACAAAAAAAAGAAGTAGTTTGATCAGACAAAGTCTAGGAGCCAGTATCCCAGGATTAGGGCCAAGCCCTACTACCGTCTCTCCCTGTGACCATAGATAAGTTACTCATCTCTGAGCTGCACAAGACTGTTCATATAAGGAAATAGATACTCAGAGAAGGGAAGTAGTTTGTCCAGAGCTACTCAGCTAGCAAATGGCAGAGCTAGGAGTCAGGTCCATTTCAGTTTGGGGACAAAGCCTTGCCCTTGACCTTGTGACAGGCTGCCTCCTGTGAGGTACCTGGTCATCATTATGGTGGCACCAAGTACCAGGTACTAGTGCTCAGAACCAAGCAGAAGAATACCAACCAAGCCAGGTATGGTGGCTCACGCCTGTAATCCCAGCTACTTGGGAGGCTGAGGTGGGAGGATCACTTGAACCCAGGAGTTCAAGACCAGCCTGTGTAACACAGCAAGACCCTATTTCTAAAAATTAATTAGTTAACGAATTAACTTAAAAAGAACACCAACCCTTGTAGTCTGAGAGGGAAGAGAGAGTTGCCTCTGTGTCCGGGTTCCTCTCCTGCACATGCAGGTTCTCCTGTATGAAGGCCTGCACCTCAGGCAACTGGGAGGCGGGCTGTTGGACGCTTCCCAACCACCTTTGGAATAAATACTTTCGTGCTTGTGTTCCAAAGGTGAGCAGCCGGCACCATTCCAGCCTCTGCCTGTCCAGACAGGGAAGTGTAGGCTACACATACCTGGCCCTGGACTATGTTAAGGCCAGTGCCGGGATCCCCACATTCACCGGTGAATCCCAAGGCAGTCCAGATGGATGAAGGAAGGTACTGCCTCTGCCTGCCTGGGTTCCTGGTAGGGAGAGAGTGAGACAGGAGGCATTAATGGGGGAAAGGTGTGCCAAACCTTGCCAAGCAGGTCACTGTGGGTGGGGAGACACCGCCTGCATGCTCGGGACGCCCCAGGATTTGGGTGGAGGTTCTCGAGGAGGCAGCCAGAAAGGAGGGCTGGGACAGTGACTCTGGAGCACCCAGAACTGCTCCTGCTGGCCTTCTGCTCGGGTGCCCTCCACCAGCCCACCAGCCTGTCATCTGCCCAGTTAGCAGCAACCACCAAGGCAAATAGCTCCAAGCACTTGGTGAGTAGAGACCCAGTGTCTATTCCTCATGCCACCCTGGTGTCCTTCCCCAGAACAGTTGTTTTGGGAAAACAGTAGCCCTGCTGAATCAGGAAATGGTGCTCTTTGTCAAGGTCATGTTGTCCTGCTGTTGTGGAGCTGAGAGACCCTGAGAGTCAGCCCTCTTAGGTCCCAGCTACTTCCCCCTATACTGCTCATCCTCGCAGGCCCCAGGGAAAGGGCCAAATTTGGGGCTGACAAGGCATCGGCTGTGCTGGCCCTGGGGCTTCTGGAGAGTTCTTTTTCCCTGGCTCATGGCCGTGGACCCTAAGCTAGAGAGACCCCTCCCTGCCAGGGCTCTGGTAGCCAGATAGGCAGGTGCCAAGGGGTCCTTCGGAAGGGAGAACCCAGGGGGAAACAGTTTTTACAGGCAGACTCTGACCTCACCGGCCCCAGTGCTCATGAACAGTGGCAGAGCTTTATTTGATTTCTTCAAAGGGGCCCTTCTCCCTGCTGCTGGATGGGGCTGAGATCCGGCTGGGTTGGAGTCTAACATGACCTGACGTGCGAGGCCTTCCACCCTAAATGAATTCCCCCAGTGTCATCACTAAGTCACTCCGGTTCTGGCATTTCCTCATCTCATCCTGCACACCTCTTCCTGGCTCTGAGTCCTGAGTAGTGAGATTGCAGTTTCTGACCAGCTTTCTTACTGGTCTTATCTTACAGCTCTTGCAGGCTGTCATGCATGCATAAAATCTAGAAGCTGCCATCAGAACGATCTGAGAATTGGGAGGTGACAGCATGGAACAACTGTCTGACTCTCTAGGGTGCTTTGATGTTTCAGAAGTCTTCCTGAGCACCCTGAGACTTAAGTCCTCTTGCTTTATTTGTCCTTTCACTCTAGTTCTCTCTTTCATCTCCTGGAGACTTCATGCTTTTCAAATATTTATTAAGTAGGCCCTTATCTAGGCCCTTAGAAAGCAGCCAGCTAGGCATGCACCTGAAAAGAAAGGAAGGCCAGAGAACGAGACTAAAAGTCTCTGAGATTTGGTACCAGGCAAGCTTTTCTTCTTTACCTGGTGTCAATATATTCCATGGTTCCTGGGCTGCTTTCACTCACATGAGATCCAGAAGCTTCTGGTAGGGAAAAAGCAAGACGTTTTATGGGAGTCCTGGCTTTTCTCCTACTTCACCTTATTACAAAAGACATTGGCCTTACTTAAAAACAATTTAAACTACAAACATGTATAAAGGTAAAAGAATTTATTTCCCTACCAGTTCCCCTCCTCCTTTCCCTCCTGTTTTTTTTGGTTTTTGTTGTTGCTGTTTTTTGTTTTTTGATTTGGAGTCTCACTCTGTCACCCAGGCTGGAGTACAGTGGCACGCTCACGGCCACTGCAACCTCGACCTGCTGGGTTCAGGTGATCCTTCCACCTCAGCCTTCCAAGAAGCTGGAACTACAGGCACACACCACCACGCCCAACTAATTTTTTTTTAATTTATTGTAGAGACAAGGTCTTGCCATGTTGCCCAGGCTGATCTCAAACCTCTTGCCTCTGCCTCCCAGGGTGCTGGGACTATAGGCATGAGCCACCATGCCTGGCCTTCCTGTTCTTAAGACTGTGTTCCCTTCACGGCAGTTTAGATTGTTGAACAAGTGTGTGTGGCTCTGTGTTGATGCCTTAAACAGAATAGGCGTGTGCCAGATATGCAGGTCTGCCACTTGCTGTTTTTGCAGCTGGGTCTGACATCCACTTTGCCATGGCAGTACATCTGTGCTGCCTGCTGCTCTTGGGCACTTGCAGAGAATTTCATGACATGAATGGCCCAGAATGCTGTGACTTGAGGTAGACTTCACCTTTTTTCTGCTTCATTTTTTGACCTCTAAAATCATTTGTACCATGCTTTTAAAACCCTTTACAGCAGGTGGAGGCTGCGGTGGCCGGGAGCGGCCACTGCACTCCAATCTGGGCGACAGAGTGAGACTCCAACTCAAAACAGAACAAAACAAAACAAAAAAACCCTTTAAAAGTTTTTTTGCTTACTGAACACAGCACGTGTTCATTATAGAAAAATTAGAAAAATCAGATAGGCCACAAAAGAAGAAATAAAGGTTATCTCTAAAAGGGAACATTTGGCCGGGCTTGGTGGCTCAGCCTGTAATCCCAGCACTTTGGGAGGCTGAGGTGAGTGGATTGCCTGAGCCCGCAGGTTCGAGACCCGCCTGGGCAACTTGATGAGACCTCATCTCTACAATAAATCAAAAATTAGCCAGGCGTGGTACCACACACCTGTAGTTCCAGCTACTTGGAAGGCTGAGGCGGAAGGATCGCTGGAGCCCAGCAGGTCGAGGCTGCAGTGGCCGGGAGTGGCCACTGTACTCCAGTCTGAGTGACAGAGTAAGACTCCAACTCAAAAAATAAAAAATAAATAAAAAATTTTTTTTAAAAAGGGAATATTTGGTATGCAAATGGTATAAAGTACAAATGTTTTTCTCAGTTACTATCTCATCTGAGCCTTCCCACCTCTGTTAAGATGGGTATTAGTCCTATCTTACAGACGGGAAAACAGCCACAGAGAGGTTAGAAGGTTGCCCACAGGTACACGGCATGGTGAAGACAGAACTGGGGGTGAACTTCTCCTAGAATTCAGCACCAGTGCTCTCTGCACTGCATCCTGCTGTCTTCTCCCCTCTAGTTTGAGGGGGGGTTGCCAGGCATCTGCTTTCAGATTGAACTGCCTTATCTAAAGGTTAGCTCTTAGAGGAAAGCTCCTCACTGACTTTGAAGAAGAGGAAGAAGATATACTCCTCAGATGTAAAGGCTTAGACCCTTGAAGGGCTCCAACAACAGGTCAGCGGCTACAGGATAGTATTTGGAAGAGCTAGTGAAAAGGGCACCTTCTATTCCATAAGCAGAGGAAAGCCTGACTTGTTGTTTCGGCAGTGACAGCTGGCCTGCCTGGGAGTCCTAGTGGACCCCAGGCAGGATGCATCATTTAACACTTTAACTTCGTTTTGATTGTTGAGAGTTTTAGGAGCCGCACATTGAGAGGGTGTAACAAATAAGGAAGAAGAGGGGTCAGGAAGCTGTCAAATCAATTGTGGCGACTGAGAGGTTTCACCTAGAGAAGATGGGTTCAGTCTGAGGCTTAGTTAGTCACCAGGAGCCAGGCAGGACAGGACCAGGAATGGCAGTTGGTTGGATGGAGCGTCTAGTCAGTCAATTATACAGAAGAACCTTTTAGCATTAGAGGAGTGCAGGAATGGAAGCAAGAAGCCACAGTGGAGTGGTTCCCGCTCTGGAGACTGGCTCCTGTGGTCTCAGATTTTCTCACTGTAAATGGGAATGATGATGGCACCTCCCTTCTCCTCCACTTGTGAGCCTAAGTGAGTCACTGTGTGTAAGAGCTTAGTATGCTGTGTACCGTGTTTCAAGCAGAAGTTGGATAGGCTCTGTGTAAGAAGAGCTGTGGGTCATCTGTGTGCCTTTAGCTGTGACCTGCATCCCCCAGCCTTTTTTGTTTCCTGCCACCTGGTCTCCTAGTTTCTCTTTCCAGCTTACTCTCCTGGGCCTGGACTCCTGTGTTTCCCCTACCTAGAATTCTTCACTCTCCGCCTCTTAATCTTTACTTTAAAACTCCGCCTTCTTCAGTGATCTTAGCTGGATCTTCTGGATAACCTGCTGCAGCAAAACAAACAAACAAACAAACAAAAAACTCTGCCTTCTCTATGATTTTATTTTCTTCTCTGAACTCTTAAGTAGTTTTTATAATAAGTGTATTCTACTTTTAATATTATCTGGGTTACCAGCTCTCCTTGACCTTGAATCTTCCCTCAGACCTCCAGCAGAGGCAACTTCGGATTCAGCTGCCCCACCCCCTTCTCACTGTATGGCCTTTCACAAGAGTAGGTGCAGGTACTGGCCTTATCTTCCTCCCTGAGAACAAACACTTTAAAGGCACCTGAGAATTTGTCACTATATCCCCACCCCTACCTGGAGTCCCAGCTAGGACTTTGAGTCACCTAGGCCTCTCTCTAGCCCTACTCTTGGGGTCTCCTCAGCAAGAGTTAAAGGGGGAGCCGGGCTCAGTGGCTCAGCCTGTAATCCCGCGCCTTTGGGAGGCTGAGGTGAGTGGATTGCCTGAGTCTGCGGGTTCGAGACCCGCCTGGGCAGCGAGACCTCATCTCTACAATAAATAAAAAAATCAGCCGGGCATGGTAACGCATGCCTGTAATTTCGGCTACTCGGAAGGCTGAGGCGGAAGGATCGCTGGAGCCCAGCAGGCGAGGCTGCGGTGGCCGGGAGCGGCCACTGCACTCCAGTCTGGGCGACAGAGTGAGACTCCAACTCAAAAAAAAAAAAAAAAAAGAGTTAAAGGGGGGAAAGAAGCACCAGCTCTCCCTTCCTGTGGGGAAAATGAACCCCCCCCCCAAAATGAGCCACCTTGTTCAAGGTCACATGGCAGCTTAGCAAAAGAACTATCCAGATCACAGCAAGGCCCCTTCAGCCTGCTGGCCTCCATGTATTCCCCTCTACCACATTTCTACCAGTTTATCCTAATCCTAATAAGCTTCCCCTTTGAAGGGTCTGGAATGTTCTGGAGAACAGGGTCCGATGTCCCCAGAAAACTGAAGCCTGTGGAGAAATGATTTCTACAGGACTGCTTCAGATTGGTGGGGAATGGACATCTTTTTTTCCAATTATGAAAAGTTTATTTATTCAGCAAAGACTACCCGCCAGTCATTCCTCTAAGATTTGAGGATTAGTGTGACTCCAACGGTTTAAAATCTCTGCCTCGCAGGGTTTATGAAAGATTAGCAGTAAGCAAATGAGAAAATATATATTTTAGAGAGAGAGAGAGCACACGCAAGCAAGCGAGCAAGCTTGGTAGTGGTAAGAGCAATGGAGGACATGGGAGCAGGAAACAGGGAGGGACGCACCCAAGGGTGGGCTGGGCTGGTTTTTAGTGGGTTGATCAGGGAAGGCCTCACTGGGATGTCACATTTGAGGGCAGACCTGAGAGGTGAAGCAGTGAGCTATGGAGTCGGGGAAATGGGGAGAACTTCAACTGGAGAGAGCAGCAGTAGCTGCAAAGGCCTGAGGCAGGGTACAACCTGCTGTGTTCAAGACTGGCAGGAGACCCTGGTCTGGTGCATAGTATACGTGAAGGAAGGGAGTGTGCAGGGGCACCAGCTCCCGAAGGCCTTACAAGCCAGGAGAAAGAAGGACCTTGTCTCTGGGAGGATGCTCTAGGTGAGGTTTGATCACAGGTGGGATAGAATCTCACACACACACACACACACACGCACACACATTTTTTAATGGTACTTTGAGTTGCTGTTTTATAACTTGTATTTTAAAAGGATCTGCTATGTGGAGAGTAGGCGGCAGGTTGGGAGGTGGAAGTCAAGAAGCCAGTGAGGAAGCTATTACAATAATCCAGGCAAGAGGTGGTAGCTTGGACCAGGTCATGGCAGTGGAGGTGGTAAGAAGTGATTAAATCCTGGGTGTTTATTAAAGGCACAACCAACAAGATTTGCTGACTCTAACATTTTGGCCTGACCAACTGGAAGATTAAAGTTTTCATTTACTCAATGGGAAAGATCATGGGAGGAAGGTGAAGGGTTGGGTTTGGAATGTGTTGGGCTTGTGACGCCATTAGACATCCACGTGGAGATGTCAGAGAAGCCAGGCTGGAGAAGTACATTTGGAAGTCATCAGCATGTAGAAGGCACTGAAGACCACGGCCAGCATCAGATCATAAAGGGAGGGAGCACAGATGGAAAACAAAAGAGACCTTTAGAGATTAGGAAGAGCATTGCCAACTGGGACCTACAAAGGAGATTTGTAAGGAGTAGCCAGAGGGGTGGGAGGAAACCTGGGAGCCAAGAGAAGAGGAGGCAGGAGGTGGGGGAATACAGCAGCCCATCTTGTGCTGTCACCTTGGGCCAAGTTGAATGAGGGTCATTACTGAAACTGTAGAAGTACAGCAGCATAGATCGCCTACCACCCTATTCATATGGGGGAACTTCCATTCTTTCTCCAGTCATTTGTGTGGGAATCATGCTCTTTATGTCGTTTGTATTCTCTTTTTACTTAACAAGTTATTAAATATTCTGTGGAAACATGAGGAGTTTAATGACTAGATAGTACTCCATTTTCAGGATGTGCCCTAATTTATTTAGCCATTTCTCTATTATTGGGCATTGGGTCTTTCTGATTTATCAGTATCATGAAGAACATTGCCGTGAACAGCTCAGTATGTTTTTCCGTGAGGGGAATTACAGGATCAAAGGACATGAACGTTTTTATGTGAAACTTGGGAGCCATGGTTTCTCCTGGACAGACTGACCAATCACGGCCTAGCTGTAGGGTTTTTCCATGTCTCCTCTCTCCCTGGTAAGGTTCAGAAGTCACTCACCCCTGCTGGCCCCATTCCCATCTCCTCCCTGCAACTGTGCATCACATTCCCCCGGGCCAGTCTTCGTTTCACTCCTTCTCACTGGGCCTGGCCACCTGCTCAATGAGGCTGCCCTTCTCCGTAGCACTAGCCTCTGTCCCCTCACCCAGAGTGTGGTCATGGGCCTAGCAGGAGTTAGGCAGAACTTCCCCCAGAGGGTGGGACAGTGCTAATGAATACTCCATTGCAGTCTGCCTGCCCTCATCTTACTGGGTCGTTCAGGTGAGGTGATGCACTTGGGAAACTCTGAAGGGCTGTCCCAGCCTTAGTAGTTGTTTGAATAGAAGAGGTGTGTGTTGTGATGTCTGGTCCACATCCTGTAACCACAGAGCCCCTAGAGCAGGGCCGCTGACCCACAGGCTGAGTGCTGGTCACAAGAGCCATGTCAGAGTGTTAGGGGCTTGGATGGTGTTGTCAGGCCCAGTGCTGTGGCTGTTGGTGCCAGTTGGCCCCATGCCAAGCAGTGCCAAGGGCCACGTCTGCTCCCCAGATAGGTGTGTGTGTCATAGCCGAGAATCACTGACTAGAAGCTCTGGGAGGCTGGAGCCAGAGGAGGGCAGAGCAGGAAGCGGCCTTGGACATGATCTAACCCTGACGTTTCACTCAGTGAGGACACAGGTGGGGCCCCAGGAGGAGCACTCAGCTCTGAGTCAGGGCCCCTCCCATGACTCCTCAGCCTGGCTCTCCCAGGAACTGAACAGGCAGCTGCTTCCCAAACCTTCCAGGGCTCTGGGAGGCAGCCTTGTCCCTCTGCTGACTTTCTGCTGAAATGTCTCCAGCCCATCCTCCACAGCAGCATTGAAGGATCTTTAAAAATGCAGTTCTGAGCTCCCCATCCCCCTCCTAGGCTCTCTGCAGCTCCTAAACACCCATGTCCTTAACTTGCTCATCAAGTCCCTGAGTGACCTCCAGCCTCAGCTGGCCCTGCCTCCCCGCACTCTGGGCACACTGCTGCGCAGCCCTTCTCTCCACCCCTTGGGCAGTCTGTCTCCTCCTCCTGTGGGCCTTTCCACCTCTCTATTCCTCATGGCTCTGGAACCCCGCTCAGCCTGCCTCTCGGTCAAAGGCCACATAACGTCTTAGGGAAACCTCTTCTGACCAGCCACACTAGACTCGTGTGCTCTGAGTGCGTCCCACTGCGCTCAGTGCTTGTCCTTCAGAGCCCTGGTCATCTTTTGGTATGTATTTGTGTTGGGTCCTTGACTAACGTAGCCTGGGACATGATGGTACTTAACTGGGTACTTAATGTTTGTTGAACGACTATTGAATGAAAGCAGCTGGCAGGGGTGGAGGGGCAGTGACGGCCTCCACATCCATAGCCCCTGCAGTTACAGATGAGAATGCTCTGGAAAGATTTCCAACCTGTCACTCTGCCTGCTGGTAGAGCCATTGTACCTCAGAAGCCCTCTGTGAACCCTGCCAGGCCTCAGCTCCATTAGAGATCTGACTCCCTTCTGGGACCTGGGCAGTCCTTTCCTTTTCCTCACTGGCATCTCTCAGCATGTTAATTTTGTTTTCTTTGTTCAAAGTACTTTTTTTTTTTTTTTGAGTAGGAGTCTCACTCTGGTGCCCAGGCTGGAGGGCAGTGGCATGCTCCCGGCCACTGCAGCTTTGACCTATGTGGCCCAGGCAATCCTTCTGCCCAGCTTTCCAAGTAGCTGGAACTACAGGCACACATTACCATGCCTGGCTAATTTTTTGATTTATTGTAGAGATGGGGGTCTCACCAAGTTGCCCAGGCTGGTCTCGAACCCGTGGGCTCAGGCAATCTTCTCACCTTGGCCTCCCAAAGTGCTGGAATTATAGGCGTGAGCCACTGCGCCCAGCCTCAAAGTACTTTTTAAAATGTCTTTCCCTTCCTCCCAGTCATAAAAGTATCCCATGCTTGTTGTAAAGAATTTGAAGAACACATGAAAATATAGTTATGAAAATAAGAACCAGACAGGTGTAGTGGCTCATGCCTGTAATCTCAGCGCTTTAGGAAGCCGAGACAGGAGGATTGCTTGAGCCCAGAAGTGAGTTTGAGACCAGCCTGGGCAACATAGCAAGACCTTGTCTCTACAAAACCTTTAAAAAATTAGCCAAGTATGGGTGGCACATGCCTGTAATCCCAGCTACCCAGGAGGCTGAGGCGGGAGGATCACCTAATCTGAGTAGGTTGAAGCTGCAGTGAGCTGTGTGTGCCAATGCCCTCCAGCCTGAGTGACAGAGCGAGACCCCGACTCAAAAAAAAAAAAAATCACCTACAACTTCACTCCTCAGCCAGGCACAGTGGCTTACACCTATAATCCTGCACTTTGGGAGGCAGAGACAAGAGGATCACCTGAGTCCAGGGGTTCAAGACCAGCCCGCACAACTTGGCGAGACCTCGTCTCTACAGTAAATCAAAAAATTAGTGGTGGTGTACACCTGTGGTTCCAGCTACTTGGAAGGCAGAGATGGAAGGATCACCTGAACCCAGCTGATCTAAGCTGTGGTAGCTGTGAGTATGCCACTGTACTCCAGCCTGGGCGACAGTGAGACTCTGACTCAAAAAAAAAAAAAACAAAAAAAAAAACCTCACCCCTCAGAGAAAAGTAGCGTTAACATTTTGGGCCATGTTACAGTTTTGTTTCCACGTGCGTGTGTATTTTTGTCATCATTGAACTTCTCTTGTTTGTGAAAACCATAGATTTTTAGTACCCTTGCAGTCTTCAGTGGCTGCAGCCAAGTGGTCAGTGTATTCACCCACTCAGCAGAGGGTTGGCAGCAGAGAGCTGGGTGCCTCTCTCTTCCTACTGCAGGTGGGTAGGTGGCACCTCCAAGGCCCTCACTGCGGCAGCTTTCCCCTTCCTGGGTGAAGAGCACCCTTCCCTCTCTGGTCTTTTCTCCAGGACATTCTGCGGCCCTGGGGGGCGGATATCATCCTCAGGGGCAGCCTCTGGGGGCAGTAGGAAGAGTTGCGGGATGTAGAGGTGGCCTCCTGGCTGTCTTTTCTCAGGTTCCCGCCCTCACTGAATATAACCAGCCCTAGACCACTCCTGGTACTTGACCACAGATGACCCTCTGGGGTGACTCCAGCCTAGAAGGCCACACAGGCTCCTCCTGTGCCCTGGGGGTGGGGTGACCTGGATTGGCAAATGAGAAGCAGAGAGCACCGTGGAGTTGCTGGGCTGGAAAACCAGGGCACTGGATCAGCACTGGGCTGATGATTGATAGGGGAGGTCAGGAGAGAAGCAGCCATACCCATTCTCCACTTGGTGGGAAGCTTGGGGCTCCAGGTGGCTCAGTTGCTCTGGCCCCAGACCAGGCCTCCCTAAAGCTCTGGGTCATTTGCGTTAAGCTTCTAACTACCTTTGCCCATGAAGTTTATCTGCCAGTGGGAAATGGACAGTCATGCCTCTCTCTGCACCTGAGCTCCCCAAAGGCTGAGTTTCTTCTGGGGTATTGGAGTGGAAGCACAGGCTGTGTATGCACTACAGGCTTGTGTGCGCACATGTGCCTGCATGCTGGAATCGAGGAGTCTAGGGTTTTGTTTTACAAGAGGCTACTCAGCTGCATTCATGCCCCCTCATTCTGGCTGCAGGACCCTGTCTTGCCTGAGGGTCTGGAACTCCAGCCTCAAGTAGGGCAAAGTGATGGCAAGATTCAGAGGATTCTGGCTCCAGCATAGGGCTGGGATGTGGAGGAGGAGACAATCAATGGTGGAAACAACAGCAAAAGCCAGGGTTCTTCGCTGGTGCACACATTCAGTCTAGTGCCAGACTGTGCTGTTTTTAGTGCCAGGGTTGAAGAGAAGAAGAGGAGAATAAGACTCGTTACAGGGATAGTGGTGGGTGGGTGGCAGAAATCTAGATGGTGGACTTGGGCCCCATGGGGCATGGGAGGGGCGGGAGCCAACATTGCTCCAGGCTGTGTGAGCTGTGAACAGTGGTGGGGTGGGGGCAGTCCTGGCTGTTGTGTAGACAACAATCTTAGCAGATGGGCCCACCAGGCTTCTGGCAAAATACAGGGAAGAGCAGCAGCACAGGGGTTCATTCTGAATAGGAAGTAACCGAGGGTCACATGGGGGTTTTAGAGCAGCCAGATTGCCGCCCCACCCCCTTCAGCTGGTATCCTTAAGAGATCACCATCATGGCTGGGCGCAGCAACTCACGCCTGCAATCCCGCACTTTGGGAGGGCTAGGCAAAAGGATTGCCTGAGCCTGGGGGTTCAAGACCAGCGTGGGCAATTGACTGAGACCTTGTCTTTATGCCGAGTGTGGTGGCACACACCTATAGTTCCAGCTACTCGTAAGGCTAAGGCAGAAGGATTCCCTAAGCCCAGCAGGTCGAGACTGCAGTGGCCGTGAGTGTGCCACTGCACTCCAGCCTGGGAGACAGAATGAAACTCCAACTCAAAAAAAGAAAAAAAAGGTTACCATCAGAAGAAACAGCTCCACACAGGTGTCAACATGGGAACCAGGGACCCTGGTCCCAAATTCAAAACTCTAGCCAGAGTCTACAACTACATCTGATTCTAAGAGGCAACCACTTGCACTCCTGAAACTGAGGACATTTCTGGTCCTGGTGAAAAGCCTACCAGCAGCTGGTATGTGGGAACCAGCAGATGACTCGGCCCAGGGCACACTGCTGTCAGAGGCCTGACCAGGCTCAAGCCCGCCATGTCCTGCCTCACCCTCTGGGTGTTCTCTGAGAGACCCTGTTGGTATCCTAGGACTTGTCCCTTTCCTACAAGCCCTGCCTTGCGGGAGCTTGTGAAGAGTGAGTGGGGACCCAGCTATCATGCCCAGCAGGTGCCCACCATGCAGTGGGAGCTCAACCAGCTCCTGCCTTCCCTGCAGGCTCCAGTTCTGACAGTAAATTCTGTCCCCTCCTCCTCAGGGTCGGAGGGCGGGAAGGAATGTGCAAGCACATGCTCTGTTGATTCTGTGGATAAGGAAGTGTTGTGGGCTTTCTTCCTGTGGCAACCTGCTGAGGGTACCAGTCCTCATAGCCCCCTTTTCCTGGCTGTCATCACAGCCTGGTATGCTTTCCCTGTGTTCACTGATGCGAGACTTTGTGGATCCAAAACCAGCTTGCTATCACAGGCCTTGTCCCACTCTCTTGGGGCCAGTGCCGCTGTGGTGCCTTTGGTCCCCGGAGCTGCATCGTGTACTCTCCTCACCAGTGCTACTGGTTCTCTGGGTACTCCTCAGAAGACTCCTGTGGCCCCTGTAGCCATGGGCAGGTTAAGGATCTCTTACCTGCCCCTTCCCCTGCGTCCCCGCCTCTAGCCTCCGCAGTCTGTCAGAGATGAGGGACTCTGTCTCAGGGACTCAGAACGTGTCTCAGGGACTCATTATTTGAATAATGGCTATGTTTTTCAAATGCTTGCTAGTGCCACAATAGTCACAAACTGCCTGTAGTGATCACCAGGGTTCTTTGATTAGTATTGTTGCCAGCTCCACCCCACAACCCCACTTTCCTCTTTAGCTAAGCATTTTTTTTTTTTTGAGTTGGAGTCTCACTCTGTCACCTAGGCTGGAGTGCAGTGGTACACTCATGGTCACCACAGCCTCGATCTACTGGACTCGGGTGATCCTTCCACCTTAGCCTTCCAAGTAACTGGAACTACAGATACACACCACCGTGCCCAACTACTTTTTTGTGGTTTATTTGGTTTACTGTAGAGGCGAGGTCTCACCAAGTTGCCCAGGGTGGTCCTGAATCTCTAGCCTCAGGATTCACCTTGACCTCTCAGAGTGCTGGGATTATAGGGGTAGGCCACCGTGCCCTGGCCTAGCTAAGCATTTTTATATCTCCTCTTTTCAGTTAGGATTGTGCTCAGTTGCACGCATCAGGAATCCAGCAAACACTGCCTGGAAAAACAGGAGTTTAATTTTGTCACCTCGCAAGCCTGGAGGTGGGCATTCCAGGGCTGGTCAGTGGCTCCACGATGCTATAGTGGCCAGGCTCCCTCTAACTTTGTGCCCCACCCTCTTCACCCGTCTTCTGTTCCACAGGTGGCTGTTGTACCCCCAAACACGCTATTTCTATTCCGGGCAGGAAGACAGGATGGGCAGAAGTTTGTCTCTTTCCGCTAGGAAAGAATAGCTTGTTCAGAAACCCCTCCTTGTAGATTTCTATTTCTTGGTCTGAATTATGCCACATGAGCGCTATTGCCGCAAGAGAGCTTGGGAGATTAGATGACCAGCTAGGCACACTGTGGCTGGGTAAGAAAGAAGGGGGTGGGGCCGGAGCGACAGAGTGACTGCCCTGGCTGCTGCTTGTGGAGACGGCCACGTGGCAGGGAAGCACCTGCCAACATTTCCTATGCTCTGGATATGACGGTTTCCAAGTTTAACACTCAGGGGTGAGCAGTCAGGGATTGGTCCTTGAGGAACTGGTTTATACAAGACAAACTCAAATCTTTGCAATGTGGTATAAATGAGCAAAGCTGCTTAGTGGGAGACACCACCAGTAGTGGATACAGTGCCAGGGCTGGAAGGTGGGTGGCCACTACTCAACTCCAGGAGCGAATGCCAGGGGCATGCAGGCACCCAGTGGCCAGGCCTGCCCAATTTTCAAGAGAAGTTAGAAGGACAATTTTTTAAAGCTTTTTTATAAAGGTCTATTTTGAAAAAAGTTTAGTGTTACAGAAAAGTTGCAGAGATTGTACAGCGTCCCCATATACCCTCTATGCAGCTAATATTAACATCTAACATCAATGAGCACTGGTACCATACCAGTAACTAAACTAAACAGACTGTTGGAACTTAGCAATTTTCCTACGTCCGTCCTCTTTCTGCTCCAGGATCCTGTGCAGGATCCCACACTGCACTTAGGTTTGTCTCTATAATCTGCCCTGTCTGTGAGACTTTCTCAGAAAGCTAGAGTTTTACACGTCCTCTCCTAAGTTTTCCCACTCTACTGTAATCCTGTGGAAATTAAACCTGCATCTTTTTTTGGTACATATTTCCATATTATAATGTATTTAGTAAGTCCCTTGTGAGTGGACATTTAGCTTGTTATTGACCTCTTATAGTTAAATACTACTATAATTTAATAATCTTGTGCTGGCCAGGCTCGGTGGTTCAACCTGTAATCCCACCACTTTGGGAGGCTGAGGCGAGTGGATTGCCTGAGCCCACGGGTTTGAGACCAGCCCGGGCAACTTGGCGAGACCTCGTCTCTACAATAAAATAAAAAATAGCCAGACGTGGTAGCATACGTCTGTAGTCCTGGCTACTCGGAAGGCTGAAGCAGGATTGGTGGACCCCAGAAGGTCGACACTGGGGTGGCCGTGAGCATACGTGCCACTGCACTCCAGCCTGGGCGGAGTGAGACTCCAACTCAAAAATATTAATAATAATAACCTAGTGCTAATAGCTGTAGGATGCAACCTAGAAGTGGTATATCTGAGTCAAAGAATATGTGCACTTATAATTTACATGGGTTGGCCAAATTACTCTCTGTAGAGGTTGTACCAGTTTGCCTTTTTACCAGAGATGTGGGAGAATATGTTTCCCTACATTCTGAGCAACAACATGTTAGCATCTGTTTTAATCTGATTGTAAAAAAGATACCTCACTACTGTTCTACTTTGCATTTCTCTCTTTCTTCCCCTCTGTCTACCCCCCTCCCCCTTTTTTTCTTTTTAAATAGAGACAGGGTCTCACTCTTTTGCCCAGGGTGGAGAGCTATGTTGCATTCCATACTCACTGCAGCCTCAAACTCCTGGGCTCAAATGATCCTCTTGTCTCAGCCTTCCAAGTAGCTGGGACTACAGGTGTGCATCGTCATGCACAGCTAATTATTAAGATATTGTCACAGGGTCTCACTGTGTTGCCTGGGCTGGTTTTGAACTCCTGGCCTCAAACCATCCTCCCACCTCAGTCTCCCAAAGTATTGGGATTTCAGGCATGAGTCACCACACTCTGCCTGCATTTATTTTTTATGAGTGATGCTGAGCATCTTTTCATGTTTAAGAGCCAAATGTATACCTATTTTGTTAGCTGTCTTTTTATATCAGGGGCCCATTTTTCTTTTTTTCTTTTTTTCTTTTTTTTCTGAGTTGGAGTCTTACTCTGTCGCCCAGGCTGGAGTGCAGTAGCACGCACACTGCCACTGCAGCCTCGACCTGCTGGGCTCAGGCAATACTTCCACCTCAGTAGCTAGAACTACAGATGCGTGCCACCATGCCCAGCTAATTCTTTGATTTATTGTGGAGATGAGTTCTCACCAAGTTGCCTTGGTCTTGAACCTGTGAGCTCAGGCAATCCTCTTGCCTCTGCCTCCCAAGTGATGGGATTATAGGCGTGAGCCACCACGTCAGGCCTAGGGGCCCATTTTTCTAATGAATTGCTAGTATTTTACTTACTAATTGGTAGGAATGATTTTAGGGAAATCAGCCCTTTGATGAGAGTGAAAAATATTTTTCTAAGTTTATTGTCTTTTTTTCATAAGTCTTTTTGTTTGTCTTGTTTTGTTTTGTCTTGTTTTTTTAGTCAAAGTTCTCACTCTATTACCCAGATTAGAGTGCAGTTGCCCAGACTGGAGTGCAGTGGCACAATTATGGTTCACCATAACCTCAAACTCCTGGGCTCAAACGATCCTTCCACTTCAGCCTACCGAGTAGCTGGGACTACAAGCATGCACCACCAAACCTGGCTTTTTAAAAAAATTTTTGTGGAGACAGGGTCTTGTTATCTTACCAGGCTGGTCCCAAATTCCTGGGCTCAAGCAGTCCTCCCATCTCAGCCTCCCGAAGTATTGGGATTACAGGCATGAGCCATCATACACAGCCTCTTATGGTTTTTACCATGTA
>NW_007247792.1:54850-81661 GCF_000164805.1 Carlito syrichta | reverse complement strand
TCGAACCCGCAGGCTCAGGCAATCCACTCACCTCAGCCTCCCAAGGAGCGGGATTACAGGCTGAGCCACCGAACCCGTCTCTACTCATAATCTTTTTAACCCATAAAGTTTGTTTCCTTTTTTAGTTTGGTGTCATGCTTAGCTCTTCTCCTACCTCAACTATTTTTTTTATATATATATATATATATATATATATATTACATGACTTCTTGTAACTTATGTATTCTTGTTTTAATTTTAAAATATTAATGTATTTGGGCCTTTTCTTGGTATAGGATTTGAGATAGGGATCCAGCTTAATTTTTCTAGATGGCTACTCAGTTATCCCAATTCCATTGATTGAGAAATACATCTTTTCCCTTTTATTTGAAGTGCTGTCTTGTAACATATTAAAGTTGCATGTGAGCCGGGCTCGGTGGCTCAGCCTGTAATCCTGCACTTTGGGAGACTGAGGTGAGTGGATTGCCTGAGCCCGCGGGTTCGAGACCCGCCTGGGCAACTTGGCGAGACCGCATCTCTACAATAAATCAAAAAATTAGCCGGGCGTGGTAGCGTGCACCTGTAGTTCCAGCTACTTGGAAGCTGAGGCAGAAGGATCGCCGGAGCCCAGCAGGTCGAGGCTGCAGTGGCTGGGAGCATGCCACTGCACTCCAGTCTGGGCGACAGAATGAGACTCCAATTCAAAAACAAACAAACAAACAAACAAACTAAAATAAAATAAAGTTGCATGTGTTTGCATCTGTTTGTGGACTCCCTTTATTCTCTCATTGATATGCCAATACCACACTGTTTTAATTAGCGTAGCTTTACTATAATTATTTTATTCCTCTCCAGCTAATTCCCTAGCCTGTTTACCATAGTGCCTGCACACACACAGCTCCTTTGTTTTTTTCAAGTCCCATCTTTTATTCTCAATAGATGACCAAGAGCATAAGTATTGCTCCCCCCCCCCCCCCATTATGATACTTGTAGAGACTGGGTCTCGTTATCTTGCCAGGCTGGTCCCAAACTCCTGGGCTCAAGCAGTCCTCCCACCTCAGCTTCCCAAAGTATTGGGATTACAGGCATGAGCCATCATACACAGCCTCTTATTGGTTTTTACCATGTAAAAGTTTTATACACACACATACACACACATATTTGAGTTGGAGTCTCACTCTGTTGCCCAGGCTCTTCATCCTATGCCCTTGAATTATTCCCCTCCCATCAATCATCCTGCCTGGCTTTCCTCTTGAATCTTTTCAGACTTTCTCCACTGACCTCTCTTCTATCCACAGCTTACTTGAATCTTTTCTATTCCAGAAAAACCTCTTCTTGGCTTTGTTAACTTCTTAAGCTAGCATCCTCTTGTACATTTCTTTCTCTGCCATATTTGCCCCCAAATTAGTCTCTATTCACTGTCCCAGTTTTCTTACTGCTACTTATTCTTGAGAGCCCAAGTTTCCCTTTCAACCACTGACTGAAACTTGTCTCACAGGGTCCTTTATGACCTCAGGGAATCTAGTGGCCATGTGTCAAGTTTATTGCCACAGCCCTCTGCAGCATTTGAGATGGTTGACCCTCTCCCTTGAGACAGCCCTTCCCTTGGCTCTGAGATGCCCGGTGTCCCAGGTCTCTCCCACCTCTGGTCTCTGCCCATCATCTGCTCTGGCGCCTCTTCCTTTTCCTCCCCTGACATGTTACTCTCTCCCTTGGTGAACTGGATCCCTTCCTGTGGCTGTCACATCAATAAGGACGCCTCCTAGATGTACAGATTCCCAGCTCCCCGATGTACAGATTCCCAGATTCCCCACTCTCTGCCTCTTAGACTCTAGGGCTGAATGTCCAAGCTGCTTTTAACCAACTAAGAGGTCATTGTTAAGTTCAAGCCTGATGGAAAGGAGTGGGTGGCCTTAAGAGGTGCTGAAAGGGAACGATTTACTACCAGTTGGAAGTTGCTTTGCTGTGGAGCAGTGGTTCTCAGGCTAGGCTGCACATCACAGTCACCAGTAAAATTATACAATAAAAACCCTAGTGCTCAGGCTGCTTTCCAAACCAATCAGACGTGAATGTTCAGGCATGGGCCTAGACATCTATCCATGTTCTTACAAACTCCCCAGTGATTCCAGTGTACAGCCAACTTGGGAGGCCTAGAGCCGGGGGAGAGAGCAGGAGTCTTGGATCACCCATGGTTCTGGCTTTGATGGAGGTCAGATGGACATGTGGGTCACTAGATGATCAGACACAGAGCAGGTTTGGAGTAGATGGTGTGTTCTGTTTGGATAGTTGGAGTTTGAGCTGCCTGTGGGATAACCAAAAGAAGGGATCCCACAGATGCTTACAACTCCCTAAAAGATCTTTCCTTCTCCCAATTCTTCCATGGCCTGCACTGCTACAGGCAGCTCCCTGCTGGGAGGACACTTTCCCACAGCACCTCATGTCTTACCATCTCTGACTGTGGCATCTGTGGACAATATTCTACTTGCTGAGGGTTGGAATTACCTCCTCCTGGGTGATGTGGACATGGGGTCACCACCTAGTACCCCACCTTGGAAAGATCCCGGACAGAGCGCAGCTCCCCTTGTCTGAGAGCTCTGCCGTTGAGGGTCTGGTTGCACATCTGCTGTCAGTGTGAGCCAAGCACAGCAGGGGCTCATACCTTTCTTCCCCACCAAATGCAGAAAGGATGGGACCCGCTCCATCAGGAACAGTGGCTCAGGAGAACAGGGATTCTTGAGTCTGAGTGCTGTGGGGATAGGGTGGGGGTTGGGTGGTGGGATGACTATCTGGATCCCCAAGGGGACTGGAGAGTTGGGGAAAGCCCCTCAAGTCTTTCTGACATGGCTCCTAGAAGCTCAAAGACAGGATGCAGCCGAGGAGGCAGGGAAAGGTGGCACTCACAGTGGTGTGTCTCCGTATCTGGTTAATGGAGCCTGCTCTGAACCCACAGACCAGCCACAAGAGTCAGTGGGCAAGGTTAGGAGGCCAGTGACTTGCGATGCAGGGAGCAGTGGCCTTGGGATCGCACTGCGGGGACTGAGGCGGGGAGCAGAGGCCCTCCATGAGGGCAGCCCCAGGCAAGCCCCACTCTTGCCATCCTGTCTCCCTTGTCACTGCCTCCCTGACCTCTCCCTGTCTCCCCCTTTGCCCAGGCTGACGGGAACTGCCCTGCAGAGGTCCATCTGCGATCAGACCCTGACGATGCCAGAGCTATGACCGGGCCTGCAGGCGTGGTGCCGAGGGGAGATCAGCCATGGCGCAGCCACAGGAGGAGGCCCCTGAGGTCCGGGAAGAGGAGGAGAAAGAGGAAGTGGCAGAGGCAGAAGGAGCCCCAGAGCTCAATGGGGGACCAGAGCATGCACTTCCTTCCAGCAGCTACACAGGTGAGGAGAAGACTGGCAGGGGACACGAGCAGAGAAGACAGCTGGGCGGAACAGGGTTCTGGCCCTCTGTGAACAGTGCCTTGCGGGGTGCAGAGTAGCAGAGTGGTTAAGGACTAGAGCCAGTCAGCCTGGGCTCATGCCCCTCCTCTGCCCCTCGCCAGCTGCAGAGCCTTGGGCACATTTCCCCACTTTTTTTCTGTGAAACAGAAGAGGACGGCAGGTGATATGGATACGGACTTTTGTGAGAATTAGCTGAGTGAACATTTGTAAGCATGTTGTCATCAGGATCATTATTCCACCCCTGCTGCCATAAGGCAGCTGGGACCAACTGCACAAAGGGCACATCGAAAAATCAGCTGTACCTGGGATTGTTGTGAACAGTGGAAACACACGGCTCAGTTGATCTGGTGCTGGTTATTACACATCCCTGTTAAAGCACAGCTGAAATCAGGTAAAAATGCTCCACAGTTAGTATGAATGACTGGGGTGAATATTCCATTTGTATCTTAGCTTCTCCTGTCTCACTTGTCGGCGCCCCTTTATTTATCCACTGTCAGCAGCAGTGTAGATAGTTTTCTCCAGTACCATGTACTGTTCTGTCATCATCGGTTCTGTTATTGTCGTCATGTTATGTTGACCTTCAAGGGCACACAGACGCCACCTCTCAGCCCCTTTCTTTCTCTGCTGCTGATTCCCACCCCCTCACCTGAGTGCCACAGGGCGGCACATCCAACTGATCCTCACTCCCTTCCCCCAGAGGGAACCCGGGTTGTGAGGGAGTGGACACTCTGCACTTCCTGGGTTCGGTGAAGGAGAGCCTGGCCTCAGGCGGTGGCTCAGGGCAGAGAAGCAGGCCTGCCCCAGTGGGATGGGCTGTGGGCCCCTGTGTCTGCACGGGGTAAAGGAGGCAGTTGTGTCCCAGTTAATGCAAGATGGAGGCTGTGGAGGTAGCACAGGCTCCTGCCTGGGTCTGCAGCAAAGAGGGACTCGAACCGTTAAGCCACGCCACCTTGAACCTGCAAAGCAAGTCCTAGGATTTTGCAGAGGTTTTTCCTCTTCAGGGCACGGGATGGGGTGGGGGGAGGGGAGAGCCATCCTTCCAGTCCTTCTGATCCGACTCAGTCACAGGGAGTGACCACAGTAGGTTTGGTGTGATTCCAGGGCCAAAGTGAAGCTGTCCCCCATCCCTAGAGTAACCCATTCCCTGTCTAGTGGCTGGTGGCTGGGATGACTTTGGAGATTTAGCCTGTTTCACAAGGGAAGAATGGCTAACCAGGAGTGATAATTCACTTGGCATCAATATCACATCCTGTTCTGGACTTGAGGAAGGTTAGAAGGGGTTAGATGCTAAGGGAAGATGCTGAGGGCTAAGAGCAAGTATGAGCTATCTTGAGGATCCAGTAGAATGAGGGAGGGGAGACGGCCATACCACCTGCCCTGGCCTACCTCACCCCCCATCTGGGCCCAGGCGGATGGAAGTGACCTGCAGAGCAACTTCCTGCCCTGGAGTTCCTACACACCCCATGTGGGGACCAGTGCTGTATCCCAGGTAGCACTGCTGCTCACATGCAGGCCAAGGCGAGGCGCCTGGGAGCAGGAGCAAGGTGAGGCAGACATGACACTGACATCTCAGCAGCTTCACTGGGATTCAGGGCATGGAGAATTATCCAGGGCAGATTTGCCTGACCAGTGCTTGTATGAGGTAGTGCTTAATATATTCGGACTGCCAAATCAGCACATGAAGTGGATGCAGAGAGACTTCCTTGTTCAGTACTTGAAACAGGAGGGGACCGTGTAACATGATCACAGTGGGTTAAAGCCAAAAAAGGTCCCACAAATTCTATAAGACAAGCCACCTAACAGAAGAATCCAAACAGTTCAAATAATACAAATACAAGTGACCAGAAATCACATCAGGTTTTCCAGTCTAACAAGTGATCAGAGAAGCCTTCTGGATTGTTGTTGTTTTTGAGATAAGGTCTCACTCTGTTGCCCAGGCTGGAGTGCACTCGCACAATCATAGCTCACTACAGCCTTGACCCCCTGGACTCTACTGCTCCGCCTGCCTCAGCCCCCTACAAGGCATCTTAAGTTGCGATGTCATTTCGCCTGTCAGATTGGTGAAGAGGACTGTGTGGTCAGTGTTGACCTGCTGGCGAGGACGTGGCCCTTCCACTGCCAATGGTAAGGGCAGTGTAGACCAACACTTGAGTGTACATCTCTTTTTTTTTTTTTGAGTTGGAGTCTCACTCTGTCTCCCAGACTGGAGTGCAGTGGCCGCTCCTGGCCACCACAGCCACGACCTGCTGGGCTCAGGTGATCCTTCCACCTCAGCCTTCCAAGTAGCTGGAATTACAGGCATGCACTACCACGCCTGGTTAATTTTTTTTTATTTATTGTAGAGATACGGTCTCACCATGTTGCCCAGGCGAGTCTCGAACCCACGGGCTCAGGCAATCCACTCACCTCAGCCTCCCAAGGCGCGGGATTACAGGCTGAGCCACCGAGCCCGGCGAGTGTACATTTCTTTTACCCTGCAGTTCCACTTCTAGGAATGTGTCCTGTGTAAATACTTGCTCAGCATGCACAGAGATTTCCACACCAGCTTATTTACTGCAGCACTGCTTATAAGAACCAAAAATAGGAAAGCACCCATCTATGGGGAACTGGTTATGTAAACTGTGGTGAGCCGGATGGTGAAATGCTCTGGAGTCATTGGAAAAGGACAAGGCTAGTTTGTATATATTAAATAAGTTTCTGACAAATTGGGGATCCCATGGTTTAAAATCTTTGTGTCATAAAAAACGCCAGAAGGGTGTGTACTGAAGGACCAGTGGGACTAACTCTGAGAAACAGGATCATGGATAAGGAGGATCTGTCATAAGATGCTGCACACCCTTATGAATTTTTCTCAACAAACCTGTACTGCTTTTATGATTTAAAAAGCAGTTGAACTGCTTTGCTTGGTTTTGTTTTTTTGGAATTGGGGTCTTAACTCTGTCACCCAGGCTGAAGTACAGTGTCGTGATTACAACAATCATGGCTCATGGCAGTCTCAACCTCCTGATCACTTGGCTCAAGTGATCCTCCTGCCTCAGCCTCCTGAGTAGCTGGGACTACAGATTTACACCACTGTGCCTGGCTTATTTTTGTAGAGATGAGGTTTCGCTATATTGCCCAAGCTGGTCTTGGACTCCTGGGCTCAAGCAGTCCACCCACCTCAGGCTCCCAAAGTGCTTGGATTACAGGCCATCATGCCCAGCCTGCTTTTTTCTTTTTTAAGGTTAAAGTTAATTGTTTAAGGCCAGGCACAGTGATTCATGCCCATAATCCCAGCACTTTGGGAGGCCAAGGCAAGAGGATTGCCTGATCCCTGGAGTTTGAGACCAGCCTGGGCAACATGATGCAAGACATTGTCTCTACAACAAATCAAAAAAATTTGCTAGGAGTGGTAGCACGTGCTTGTAGTCCCAGCTACTTGGAAAGCTGAGGCGAAGAATTGCCTGAGCCCAGCAAGTTGAGGCTGCAATGAGCTGTGATCCTTCCACTGTACTCCAGCCTGGGTGACAGAGTAAGACTCTGAGTCAAAAAAAAAAAATGAATTGTTTAAAAAGGGGATAGGGCTGGGGGCAGTGACTCATGCCTATAATCCCAGCACTTTGGGAGGCCAAGGTAAGAGGATTGCCTAAACCCACGGGTTCAAGACCAGCCTGGGCAACTTGGGGAGACCTCACCTCTACTGTAAATAAAAAGTTAGTTGGGTGTGGTGGTGCACGCCTGTAGTTCCAACTACTTGGAAGGTTGAGGTGGAAGGATCACCTGAGCCCAGCAGTTTGAGCCTGTGGTGACCTTGAGTATGCTACTGAACTCCAGCCTGGGCAACAGAGTGAGACTCCAACTCAAAAAATAAAATAGGCCGGACTTGGTAGCTCAGCCTGTAATCCCAGCAGTTTGGGAAGCCAAGGCAAGTAGATTACCTGAGCCCACGGATTCAAGACCAGCCCGGGCAACTTGGAGAGACTTCGTCTCTACAATAAATAAAAAATAAGCCAGGTGTGGTAGCATGCGCCTGTAGTTCTGCTACTTGGATGACTGAGGTGGAAGAATCACCAGAGCCCAGGAGGTTGACACTGGGATAACCATGAAAGTACCATGGCACTCCAGCCTGGGCTACAGAGTGAGACTCCAACTCAAAAATAGGATAGGATAGGATAGGATAGGATAGGATAGAATAGGGTGTGGAAGCACATGCCTATAGTCCCAGCTACTTGGGAGACTGAGATGAGAGGATCGTGTGAGCCTAGGAGCTCGAGGTTATAGTGAGTTAAGATTGGGTCATTGCATTCCAGCCTGGGCAACAGAGTGAGACTTTTCTCTAAATTAAAAAAAAAAATTAATAAGGGGGTTGAGGATCTGGCGGGTAAGGGGTCCTTGAGATAAAGCCTCATCCTGTGAATAGGGGCAAAAGGGCTTTGAGGTCACACAAGCCAGGGTAGGAATCCCAGGTCTGCACTGTGAGCTGTGGCCCTTGCCACAACCTTCACTTCTCCAAGTTTATCTGTCTCTTCACCTTTAAAGGCTGTGTCATGTCCCCCAAGGGCCAGTCAGGTGAGAGTTAATGGTGGTGTCTAACACACCACAGGGTACCACCCCCAGGGGTTATGACTTTGGCCTCTGGAATCCCAGGGACCCAAAAGGACATAAACTGTGAGCCCTGAGACAGCAGGAGAATACCACCGTTTGCTTTACCTCTAACCCTGCAGCAGCTCTGCACTGACTGTGCATCTTGATATTGAGCTCCTCGCCCTCCCCTCCAAGCAGGTGGATAGGCTTTACCATCCACAAGGAAATGGAGGTTCCCAGGATCTCGCTTGCTCAGGGTCCCCCAGCTGGGAAGGGGCAGGGGCAGTGAGAGCCAGGGCTCACACCCCATTCCCATTCTCATTCCTCCTGCTTCCATGACATTCTTCCCAGTCACACCTGAGAAGGAGGTAGATAAAGTGTCCTTCCTCCTAGGCCAGGCATTGGGCCAGGAGCTAGCCGCTCAGTGGTGGGCAAGGTCCAGTGCCTATCCCAAGGAGCCCACAGTTCAGGCAAACAAGACAACAGAAGTAAGGAGGTTGGTCAGTAACCCAGCCCCAGATCTCTGCAGAATTTGCCCTGACTTCAGAAGCCACAGGGCACCTATTTGCCCGTGGGCTCTGCCTGCAAAGTGAATCGGTCGGCCTGGCCCCTCAGACTGTCCTTACAGCCATGACAGTATTACCCCTCCAGCAATGAAGGCTAGATGCAAGAGAGTACTCCACCACACACTGGTGATGTGGATAAGGTCAAGAGTGTCTATTTGCTGAACTTGTAATCAAAGATGGCGTAACGAATATTTGACTCTCTGGGTGACGAAGCTAGTGTTTACACTGAGTCCAAACATGTGGATAATGACATTGTGTCCTCCTTAACCGTGACCATGTCCTCCTGTTGTTTATTATACCGTTATTGATTGGTAGTAAAGGACATGCGTACATAAGGATAGCAGTAGAGTGCAGCAGTTCAGGGCTCAGCTCCAGGGTCGGATGGTTCTAGGCCATAATTCTCACTCTGCCACTGTATGAGCCAGGGTTCTCCAGAGAAACAGAACCAGTAGGGTGTGTGTGTGTGTATATGTGAAAGAGAGAGATGTGTTTTAAGGAACTGGCTTATACTGTTGTGGGGGTGGCAAGTCCACAATCTGCAAGGTGAGCAGGCTGGGAAAGTTGACGTTGCAGCTCAAGTCCAAAGTCATTCTGGAAGTAGAATTCCCTCCCTCGGAGGGCTGGATGAGGGTTTGGTCTTTTTTCTTAAGTCCTCCATCTGTTGGACAAGGCCTACTCACATTATGGAGGTAATCTGCTTTACTTAAAGTCTCTGATTTCAGCTTTATTCACATCTAAAAAAATACCTTCTCAGCCACAACTAGATTGGGGTTTGGCCAAAAACTGGGTGCCATGGCCTGATCAAGTTGACACATAGACCGTCACAGCCACCTGTCAACAGGTTCCTTAACCTTCTGAGCCTCAGTTTCCTTGCCTATAAAGTGGAAGTAAGAAGAGCTAACTGAAGGGTTGTTTTGAGGCTGACATGAGATTAATGGGTGTAAAGTGCCCAGTAGGATGCAGATGCCTGGCACACAGTAGGCGTGCAATAAATAAAAAGAAAGTATTGGTACAACACACAGCCTTTGCAGGCAAGTCAGGTTCAGGTTTAGTTTCAAGTCCCACTCCCATGATGTATTAGGCAGGTGACCCTGGTGGATTCCTTAACCTCAACAAGCCTCAGTTTCCTTCACATAATAGTAATTACTGTCCTCCAAGGTGACAACAAATGATACAAACATAAAGATATTAACATACTTGGCACTCAGTACGGGCTTGATAAATTTTGCCTCTTCCGTCTGGGCAACATAGAGAGACCTTGTCTCTACAAAAACTCAAAAAATGATCCAAGTGTGGTGGCATACACCTATAGTCCCAACTACTCAAGAGGCTAAGGCAGGAGGATCACCTGAGCCCAGGAGGTTAAAGCTGCGGTGAGGCCTGATTATGCCACTGCACTGTAGCCTGGGAGACAGAGTGAAACCCCGATTCAAAAACAAGCAAGCAAAACTGTCTCTTTTCCTTCTCCTCTCCCAGTGGAGGCAGGCCCTTCGTAGATGTTTGGAAGGCCAGGTGAGTAGGCCAGGCAGGGTGTCCCTCTAGAGGACATTCAGAGGCAGATCAGGGACAGGATGACAGGCCTTTCCTGCGAGTAGAAGGGAGGCCGAAGGGAGTGGGAGGCTGGCCTTGGTGAGGGGCCCCCTACACTGGGCTGTGGGAGAGAGCTGTGCAGGCAGACGGCCCTGGGACAGCAGCTGGCCTCTCTTTATAGCATGCCAGGGTCGCCGAGGCAGGGGCTCCCGCTGTGGAGGAGGGCCCCTTGGAGCCCCAGCTCCTTCTTGATCAGGGCCCGCTTACCCCTACCTCTAACCAGGAGGTCATAGCAGGGGAGGTGGTGGGACCTTCAGAGCCTGCCCCAGAGTGGGCAGAGTTCTGCCATCATTTTGGGTGAGATGTGGTCGTGATTTGGGAGTAAACCTTTAAGCCAGGTGGTCGACCAGGAGGACATAGAACTGTGTCTTTGGAAGACCCACCCACAAACTGCCATCACTTCAGGGCCCCCATGCACACGCACCCCACAGCAGAGCCTCCCCTGTAGGCCACATGCGACCCCTCCCCAGCAAAGCCCCTCTTCGCTCCTGCCTCTCCCTGCTCATGTGTCTGTTATTTGTGGTCTCTTCCTCCACTCAGATAGTTGCCGAACACCCGCTAGCTAGCTCAGTTGTGGAGCGTGAGACTCTTCAATAGGCAGGCTGCGCTTGTCTTGTGCCCCGCCACCATCAGCCTTCACCAAGGCCTCCCTGACTGCTCCCACGCTAGGCCGCCGACCCCCGTGTGCCGCCTGTGGGCAGGCCTTCCCCAGGGCCCCTCACGGCCCCGGGCCTGATTCCCCTCGGTCCACTGGCAGCTGCTTCCTGACTGGAGCCCCTCTGGGACACTTGCCTGGGATCTCTCCTCACACCCAGAGCTCTCCTCACTGGTGGCCAGTGAGGTTGCCAGAGGTCCCAACACCCCTGAGCTTCGGGCCAGAGGCAGGACAGGAGAGGAAAGAGGAGAGCTTTCCTGGCCTCATGCAGCCCCACCACCCCTCTGGGCCTCTGTGAGTCTGTCAGGGAAGAGGGGGAACAGCCAGAAGAAAGAAGAGGCACGGTCCTGCCCCAGTGGGCATACGCCAGGAGTGAGCAGAATTGCAGCATCCTGACAGCTGATACTCTGCAGTACTGCAGTGGTGTGAAAGCTTAATCCATGTTGACTCTTTACTCTTCAGTGTGACTCTCGCAGATACTCCATTCTATAGAGTGATCACACTATTCTACAGAGAAGGAAACTGAAACCTAGGGACCAGAACTGGTATTTGAGCCCAGGACACTTGGCTCTTACCTCAGGACCACGAGCCACGGTGTGGTGGTGTGGTGGAGCTGGCATTTGAACTTGGGCTGCATGGCTCCTGAGGCAGGTCACCCAGCATGCCTGAGGCTTCTGAGCACCTAGAAGCCGACATGGAAGGCATCCAGAGTTCTCATCTTTCTTTGAACAGAGAGGGGAGTAGTCATAGTCCCTGATAGTCATGCACAGCCAATGTCTCCTAAAATCCTGCACCACTCACCTGCCCTTGATCTGGTGTTGCTGCTCTCTGTCTTGTATACTCGTTTTCTTGTTTCATTTTTGGCTCTGCTGTTTGAGGGCAGGGTCTGGGTCCTGCCCTGCACACAGCAGATGCTCATCAAATGTCTGTTGGATGAACCGAGAGGGTAGCACTGCTGTGCTCTGTGCCAACAGCAACCAAATGCCTCGACACCTGCTGACCTTCCAGAGCCACGAGGGAGGATGAGGAAGGTACCTCAGTAGTTGTGACTGATCTGAGGTAGACAAGACTCAGTGGAGTGTGGGCTCTGAGGTCCAAAGGGGATCCCTGAGTCTAGCAGGGGAGGCAGACACGCGAGCCACAGAAACAAGATGACAAGAAGCACCAGAAAGCAAACATGTGCACAGATCACACAGATTCAAGGAGGAAATGCCAGAAACCCTCCCTGCCCCGGCATCTGCGTGTTCCCACAAAGGGTCTCTGTTACACGTTGTCTCATTTTCTCCCAGCAACTGGTGCTGTGAGTCTTACTGTGCCTTTTATCATGGCTGCAGCTGTGGTGGGTGAGGAGGCCGGGTCGCCGGGCAGCTTGAGGGCTGCTGATTCCCAGGGAGCTAGTGCCTGCTGCGTGCCTGGCACCCTGTAGTTCTTGGTGCCGGACCACAGCAGTGTCCTGATGAACAAAGTTCCTGCCCTTCTGGCCCTTAAAACCAGGGGGTGGTGCCCAACAATGAACAAACACACAGAATATGTCAGGTTGTAACAGAGGCCACTGGGAAAACCAACGTAGCTCCACCCCTCCAGAGCACAGTTGTCCCTGCCCAACCCAAGAGGTTGAGGGAGTCCTCTTTCTCAGTCTGTAGCCTGAGGCAGCGGTTTACCCGCTAGGATGTACCCGCTAGAATGTACCCTCTAGGATGACTGAAGTTGGGAGCTGAGGTGCTGGGACAAGTCAGGCCATTTTAGGAGGCCGAGATTTGTGTCACTCAAACCTCACCAGCCAGGAGGGGAGCAGACCTCTGGGCCTCTCTGCCGTGGTCTGGGGTGCCTCTTGTGCTCCTCTTCCTGTGATCAGGAGGGAGGAGGGAGGCGGAGGCATTCCTGCTGCCTGCCTCAGGACCTCAGAGGGAGCTGGGGGAGTGGGGAGGAATGTGTGGGAGGGATGGAGTGCGCTTTGCTTGGTGGAGGGGTCACTCCTGTGTTGGGGAAATCAAGGCCACCTGGCCTGTGTTGTAGAGGGAGCATGCAGGCCGAGGAAGGGCCCCTCTGGGGTCATCACCATGGCTTGGGTCTCCCGCGGTACCCTTCTGCTCTGAGTGGCTGATTCTGGGGCTTGGGGATTTAGCACCTGCCTTTGAGGAGGTCACTCAGTCATCAGAGAAGAGCACAGATATTGGAAGGCCATTGCAGCAAATGCAGGATAGGCTGCGTGCGGGGTCACACACCAGCTCTGGGAGTCAGGAATCTGAGGCTCAGTTCAGGGCCCTTTCCAAGGGGAAGAACTCATTTCTGTGTGTCCAAAGGAGAGATTCAGAAGAGACTTCTGGCAGTTCTTACTAAGTCAGCTTACTTAGTAAGCTGTCTAAGCTTACTACCCACTAAGAGAGCAGTTGTCATCACTGCTCTCACAGCAAGCTTTCCTTGCTGGTTCTCTCAACACCAAAACTCCATCATCTGTACATCTGGTAGAATAACTTGGAGAAATTCAGTGTGTTGCTCAGTCAACATGACTGAGACCCAAGCTCTTTCTACTCAAGCAAGAAGCTTTGTGGGAATGCACTTGGGCTTCTTGAGAGATACTTTACAGCAGCAGTCCCCAACCTTTTTGGCATCAGGGACCGGTTTTGTGGAAGACAATTTTCCCACAGGCCGGGGGGAGGGGTGGGAGGGGATCATTAGGCATTAGATTCTCATAAGGAGCACACAACCTAGATCCCTCGCATGTGCAGTTTGCAGTAGGGTTCAGGCTCCTAGGAGAATCTAATGCCGTCGCTGATGGAACAGGAAGCAGAGCTCCACTTGCCCACTGCTTACCTTTCGCTATATAGCCTGGTTCCCAACAGGCCACAGACTGGTGCCGGCCCAGGGGTTGGGCACCCTTGCTTTACAGCGTCCTTGGAGTTCATACAAAAATAAAACTTCTGAGGGGTGGAGGCTGGCTCTGCAAAGGTCCACACTGCTGTAGTTTCCATAAAACCCCACATGGGCTGACACAGTAGCAGCCTCTAAGCCAAGAGAGCTGCTTCCCGAGGATTGCTGAAGATTCGGTCTGCCTCCTCCCTCTGGGTCTCTCCTCCCAGAACATAGCCCCCCCACCACCACTGTCTTCCCCAATGGTGAGTTCAGCCCAGGAAGACTCTGGCTCAGACCAGTTAGTGGTCCCATCGTGTACCGGACAGCCACTGAGCATTCGACTGGGGAAGGCTTTGGAAACTTTTTCCCATCCTCCCAGAAAAACTGTCATAAGCCCCACATTCTAGGTGAAGAAACTGGTCTTCAGAAAAGTCAACTCCCTGAGGCCACAAAGCTGGTCAGCAGGTGAGCAGGGCAGTGGGGCTATTTCCATGCCCAGCTCCCGGCCTGGCAGAGTCTGACGCCCTCCGCCATGTGTCCGCAGACCTCTCCCAGAGCTCCTCGCCACCATCGCTGCTGGACCAGCTGCAGATGGGCTGTGATGGGGCCTCATGCGGCAGCCTCAACATGGAGTGCCGGGTGTGCGGGGACAAGGCTTCAGGTTTCCACTACGGCGTCCACGCATGTGAGGGCTGCAAGGTATGAACTGTGGGGGTTAGTGACCGGCCGCTAGCCTGTGGTCACATGGTGAGTGTCTTGGTGGGTCCCTGACTGTACCCATTTTGGGGTTCTTATCCAGGAGGCAGCCAGCCTGTTGTTGGAAAGTTCCCTTGTCAGGCCTGCTCTACTGGGCGCCTGGAATGCTGACCAGCCACTCACTGGGGTGCTGTGGGTTGTGGCACCTCTCTGGGGACCAGAAAAGCAGGACAGAGTGAGGGGCTTAGACTGAGCTCTCTTTCTACCTGAGGTCAGGCTTTCCTGCACCTCAAGTCTTGAAGGGAGCATTTTGCAAAAAATAAGAACAAGATACTTCTTTTTCAAGTGATGCCTCTAGTCTTTCCTCCTAACTTTATAGCCATCAGCCGGGCTCGGTGGCTCAGTCTGTAATCCCGCGCCTTTGGGAGGCTGAGGTGAGTGGATTGCCTGAGCCCGCGGGTTCGAGACCCGCCTGGGCAGCGAGACCTCATCTCTTCAATAAATCAAAAAATCAGCCAGGCGTGGTAGCACATGCCTGTAATTCCAGCTACTTGGAAGACTGAGACGGAAGCATCGCCAGAGCCCAGCAGGTCGAGGCTGCGGTGGCCGGATGCGGCCACTGCACTCCAGTCTGGGCGACAGAGTGAGACTCCAACTCAAAACAAAACAAAACAAAACAAAACTTTATAGCCATCAAAATTTCACCATTTTATTAAACCACCACCTAGAAAATGCACAGACCCAGATACATTTATGAATAAATCAGGTTAGCCACGACACAGTTTTATGTTACCAAACTGACAAAGAAGCTTTAAGACACTAGGCATTTGAAATAAGGTGTGTTATTTAATTATTTCAGAAGTTTTAGAGTTACTTATCTTCTCCATCTGCCCTCCAAAAACACCCCCCCATTACCTCTCAGTATTAGGTGTTCTTAATCTGTGTGCACGATGGGGCCTTTTGGGAGGAGTCGGATCTCATCCTTTCCCCGGCCGGCAGGCTCTCCTCCCTGTCCTTGGCCCCTCAGCCTCTCCCTGGCTGGCGGCCTCTCCTACTCGTCCTTGGTCCCTCAGGGCTTCTTTCGCCGGACGATCCGCATGAAGCTGGAGTACGAGAAATGTGAGCGGAGCTGCAAGATCCAGAAGAAGAACCGCAACAAGTGCCAGTACTGCCGCTTCCAGAAATGCCTGGCGCTGGGCATGTCGCACAATGGTGAGTGCTGACTGGGCCAGCACAGGGGCTGCTGGCTCTGTTCCAGGGAGCACTCGGTCCAATCTGGAGGGACATGTTTAGAGAAGCGCCTGGCAGCTCTTGGGTGCTGGCTTGTTAGCCTTGCTGGTCTGGACCTTGGGTCTTGGAGCCTAAGACTTGCTGCTTTCCCCACCCTGGGGCAGTCACCACCTCTGTGCCCGAGGCTCACCCGCCAGGCCCAGAAGGGAGCTGAGAGTTGACCCCAGTTTGAATGATGCTGGGAACACCAATCCCAGAACTTCAAGCCTGGCTCAGAAGACCTGACATGGCATGAACAGCCAGGGATCCCCTCAGGAAGGTAGGCAGGAGCCAGTGAGTAACTGCATGTGTCAGTTGCCAGGAGGCCAGCCTGGGTGACAGCCTTCTCTGCTCCGTGCTCCAGGCACATGAACCAGCCTTGTCTTTAGACCCTTAGGATAGGGTAATTGCGAAGCCCACCTGCCCCTTCAGTACCCCTCTAGGTACCCCAGAGGACAGGAGAAAGCCTCTTGTTTAACTATAATGGGTAGGTTAGCTGCTTGCCCAGCATTTACCCAGGATGCCCTAACTGCCTTGCATCTTAGAGGGTAACAGGACTGAGCCTTCTGTCTGCTGCTCTTCCTGGGTGATGGGGTCTGGCGGGTCTGGGTTTGGTCCCTCCCCCTCAGTCTGTCTCTATGGATGGGGTCGGGGATTTCTAGGAGCTCCCAGGCCTGGCAGAATCTTTCTCACTGTCACTCTGAGAGAAGGCACATTTATATCCTGTTCTGTCACTAAGGACAGTTTTGAGTGCTTGCTACCTGGGAGCCTTTGTTTAACTGACCCCCAGTAAGTCTGAAGGCATGAGCTTTGTGACGAAGAAAGAAAGGTGAAGCAGCCTACCCTAAGGCACACAGCTAGTGCACTGTTGAGCTGGGACTCAGGCGCAGGCCTTTGTCACCGAAACTGTTTTGTTTTGTTTGGAGCCAGGGTCTCACTCTGTCTCTCAGGCAGGAGTACAGTGGCACGCTCACAGCTCACTACAGCCTTGACCTCCTAGGCTCAGGTGATCCTTCTGTCTCAGCCTCCTGAGTAGCTAGGACTAGAGGCACGTGCCACCATGCACAGCTAATTTTTTTTTGTTGGTAGAGAAGAGATCTGGTAATGTTGCCCAGGCTGATCTCGAACTCCCACCTCAGCTTCCCCAAGTGCTGAGATTAGAGGCATGAGCCACTGTGCCTGCCAACCAAAACTGTCTTTAACTGCTTTGGTGTACTGCCCCAAACCAGAGTAGCCCAGTCACTCAGTGAGAGCCCCTGTGTGCCGGGCATACTGCAATCAAGACAGGGTTCCTGCCCGTGTGGAGCTTGCGCTCTAGAGGAACCAACCCAGCAGTCCCACCTTGCTGACTAGAGTTTCTGGGGCCCTGGGCATCTGTAGAGGGATGGGGAACTCAGAGGTTCTGGCCCTGCCCAGTCACCTTAGTGACTGTCCGCTCCCCGTGCAGCCATCCGCTTTGGCCGGATGCCAGAGGCCGAGAAGAGGAAGCTGGTCGCAGGGCTGACAGCAAGCGAGGGGAGCCAGCACAACCCCCAGGTGGCCGACTTGAAGGCCTTCTCCAAGCACATCTACAACGCCTACCTGAAGAACTTCAACATGACCAAAAAGAAGGCCCGCAGCATCCTCACCGGCAAAGCCAGCCACACGGCGGTGAGTTCGCTGGCCTGGCCGCATCCCGGGCTCAGGCCCCACTGCCACCTGCTGGGCTCCTGGGAGTGCCGGGCCTGCCTCACTCCCCTGACTTCCTGGTGTAGGCAGGGGTGGGGGCAGCGCAGGGTGGGGTGCCCGAGGCCTGGCCGCTAATGGGGCCTGGTCTTCAGCCCTTTGTGATCCACGACATCGAGACGCTGTGGCAGGCAGAGAAGGGCCTGGTGTGGAAGCAGCTGGTGAGCGGCCTGCCCCCTTACAAGGAGATCAGCCTGCACGTCTTCTACCGCTGCCAGTGCACCACAGTTGAGACTGTGCGGGAGCTCACCGAGTTCGCCAAGAGCATCCCCAGCTTCAGTACCCTCTTCCTCAATGACCAAGTGACCCTGCTCAAATATGGTGTGCATGAGGCCATCTTCGCCATGCTGGCCTCCATCGTCAACAAGGACGGGCTGCTGGTGGCCAATGGCAGCGGCTTCGTCACCCGTGAGTTCCTGCGCAGCCTCCGCAAGCCTTTCAGTGACATCATTGAGCCCAAGTTTGAGTTTGCTGTCAAGTTCAACGCCCTGGAACTTGACGACAGTGACCTGGCCCTGTTCATTGCAGCCATCATTCTGTGCGGAGGTGAGTGGAGGTGGAGCAGGTGGGCTGACCCCAAAAGCCAGTCCTCCTGGGGATGGGCCTCACTCAGGGCACCACGCCTGAGCTGAACCACCTGGGGAGTGTCTGCGATGATGGCAGTGGCACATGCAAGACACTCAGTGGACATGAAGGATCTGCTCATCTCATTATGTATGTAGACAGAGTGGAGAGAAGAGAGAAGAAAGACTGAAACGAAAGATGCCGTCATGTTAGTGGGGGTTATTTCTGGCTGGTGGAGACATTTTCTATATTGTCCCTGCATTTTTCAAATTCTGACACAATTAATACAACAGTGGCCATGCTAGCCAGCAGTGGCATAGAGCTTCCTCCATGCCAGGCACTGTTCTGGTTCTTTGTGATAGGTTATAACTCATTTGATGCTTGCAACAACCCTGTGCAGGAAGTACTCACTCTGTCACCCAGGCTAAAGTGCAGTGACACGCTCACGGCCACCCTAGCGTCGACCTGCAGCTCTGGTGATCCTTCCACCTCAGTCTTCCAAGTAGCCAAAACTACAGGCACGCACTACCATGTCCAGCTAATTTTTTAGTTATTGTAGACGTGAGTTCTTGCCAAGTTGCTCAGGCTGGTCTTGAACCCGCGGGCTCAGGCAATCCACTTGCCTCAGCCTCCCAAAGTACTCGGATTACAGGCTGAGCCATCAAGCCCAGCGCATGATCCCCATTTTACAGATGAGGCAAATGAAGCCCAGAGAGGCTAAGTGACCTGCTGCCCATGGTCTTATTGATAGTCTGGTAAATACGGGATTTGAATCCAGGCATTGAGTGTCTCAACCATGATGCTCCACTGCCATATCCAGAAAAACGAAAACAAACTATTAGCAAAAACAAAAGAAGTGGGCCAAGACCAGGGATGGGGTACCAGGACACTCAGTGGAGCTGTCTCTAACAGGACAGGGCTTGGCTGTCATGGCCAAGGAGGCCTGCTGTCCTGGGCCAAGTCACCTCCCGGGGTGGGTAGAGGACTCCTCTGCCTTTCTGAGCCCCTGTGTGCCCTGTGTCCCCACAGACCGGCCAGGCCTCATGAATGTGCCTCAGGTAGAGGCCATCCAGGACACCATCCTGCGTGCCCTCGAGTTCCATCTGCAGGCCAACCACCCCGACGCCCAGTACCTCTTCCCCAAGCTGCTGCAGAAGATGGCCGACCTGCGGCAGCTGGTCACCGAGCACGCCCAGATGATGCAGAGGATCAAGAAGACCGAGACCGAGACCTTGCTGCACCCGCTGCTCCAAGAGATCTACAAGGACATGTACTGAGGGCTGGTGCCAGGCCTCCTGCAGGCTCCAGGGGGCCAGGGCGGGAGGGGCCCCCACGTGACTTCCCATTGACCCGCCTGTGAGCACGTGGCCTGGGCTGCGGAATCACCCTCGTGCTCAGACACACCGGCCTCTGGCTCCTGTGTTCCCTTCCACAGCTCTTCCTTCCTGTGTTTGTCATCTCCCTCATTCTCAGCTCCTCTTTCTTTCCTGATTTCTCTGTAGGTTTCCCTCTTCCTCTCTTGCCCCTGCCCTTACGTCTGTCCTCCTTTCTCGTTCTGTGAGACGTCTGTATTATTTCACCAGCAGCATAGAACAGGACCTCTGCTTTTGCACACCCCTTCCCAGGAGCAGAGGGAGCAGGGCCTGCACTCGCCCAGTCGCTGCATCTGCAGGCTCTGGGGCCTCCCTTCTGCCTCCTTTCTTCAGAGCAAAAGACTTGAGCCATCCAAAGAAACACTAAGCTCTCTGGCCCGGCTTCCCTGGGAAGCCGAGCGTGGCCTGGCCTGACTGCAGCAGCCACCTGTAGTCACGGGGTCCCTGCTGTGAAGGACAGTGGGCAGGGGGCCTGAGCCCCTCCCCCAGACTGTCACTGCCTCACTCCTGTAGCATGCCCCAGCCCCAGTGGCACCCAGCATCCTTCCAACTTCTTCACACCAGTTTTCCAGGCCAACGTTGCTGATGGCCCCCTGCGCTGGCCGCCGGGGGGGCCACACCCCAGACCTGGAAGGAGTGGGGTACCCCTGGGGGGGCCCCACTGAAGAGGAACAAGTCTCACAGGAGGGAGGTGGAGCTGGGTGCAGGGAGGGAGAGCACACTTAGTTCTTTCCTAGGACTGGGGCTTGAGTGCTGGGGGCAGAGGCCACGGAGAGCTCGGGCAGGCCCTCCATTAGCACCCCTCTCTCCCCCACCCTGCAGCAGCTGCCCTTGCGTCTGCGCGCAGTGTCAGGGCCGGCCTGACAGGACCGCCCCTCTCCTGACCTGCTCGTGGAGCCCCCCTCCCCCCGCACTCCCTGGAGCTGCCACTCCAGCTCACACGCAAGCACTGAAATCACTTTACCTGCAGGGTCTGCCCCGCCTTCGCCTCCCTGAGGCAGAGAGGGCCCAGGCTGGGCCAGGACTCTGGGTAGGTGGGGGTGGCACCTGCTCACAGCGGGCGCTGCCAGGGATGGACTGATCCCATGCATCCCGACGTCCGTCGGTCCCAGCAGCGCTGCAGCCCTCCCCTTACCTGTACTCAGCCCAGCTGGCCACCTGGACTCCTTGCACAGCCTCGGCCCCCTCGCCCCCACTCCAGGGAAGGTGCACCTGCCTGGGTGGAGGCCGAAGCTCAGCTGGGACTGCTGTGCCGGTGCCGGGCAGAGCCTCCCAACCCACAGGGGTGGGGGCTGCCCGGCGTCTCGGCAGGGTGGTAGGAGAGCTGAGGTTAGAGCCCGGCAACCTGGATCCTGTCTGGTCCTTTGTGTCAGGTGGCGGCTCTGGCGGGAAGTGCCCTGCTCTGCCCCGGGACCACACTCTACGGGCGAGACTCTCCCCCTCGCCTGGCTGACCAGGGCCTGGCTAGGCGGGCTCCCTCTTGGGGAGGCTGTGTGGGGACAGCTGCTGGCACCGACCTCCCCTCCCCCACCACGTGCCCTGTCCTCACCCCACCCACATCTGGTGCTGAGGATGTAGCTCTTCTCAGTGTCTGAACAATCTCCAAAATTGAAATGTATATTTTTGCTAGGAGCCCCAGCTTCCTGTGTTTTTAATATAAATAGTGTACACAGACTGACGAAACTTTAAATAAATGGGAATTAAATATTTAAGAGTTGATTTTAAACTGACTCAGTTCTTGGCGTGTTTTTCCTGGGACTCATCAGACTCCTCCCGCCTTCACATCCAGTGCACACAGAGGAGACAAGGCTGGCACAGGAGGCTTTGGGTGCCGACCCCTCCCCTCGTGCCCTGCTCTCCTCGTCAGTCAGCAGGGGCTGTGGAGGGCTGAAAGGATGCCATCCCTACCCTACAGAAGAGAACTTGGGATATGAGGGGGCACAGAGGCACACACGCAAAAGAGGCAGTGTGGCGCCCTGGCACTCACCAGGGTGGGGTGTGCAGGGGCTAGGAGGGACCAGGAAAACCCTGGAAGAGGCAGCTCTCCCCAGGCCTGCCTTGACTGGTACGCGGGACTCCATAAGAGATCAGGGCCTTCCTCTCCTGAGCCGACATCCCAGTGGTGCCATCTCCCAGGGTCTCCAGAAGAGCCAGACCCCCGTCAGCCGTGGCTTTGCAGCATGAGACCAGGTCAGGGTATGTAACAGGAGACGTGTCTAAGCAGGAAGACAAAACTATTGCCAAATATTTCCAAGTGGGAATTTGCTGTAGGGAATTACTGCAAAAGTGCTGAAAAGGCAACAGGGGTTCCCTATTGAGGCCATCCGGAGGTGAATAACTACAGGAAGCCTCTCGCCTCCAGGCCTGCATGGGAAACCGGCACCTTTGCTAAAGCACCCACCAACACTGCAGAGACCCAGCCTGAAGTCACCTGCCGGACTCAAGCCAGAGTTCAGGCATGCCACACACGCAGGGCTGCCAGAGTGCCTGCAGCTACCACCACGGCTGCCCCAGAACCCTCGCTGCTTAAGCAAAAAGCCTGCAGTCCGAACTCGCCTGCTCCTGCCGGAAGGCCATCAGAGGTGGAGGTGGCCGTTCTTCCTATCTTCCAGTGTGTTGCCTGTACCTTCCATTGGGGAAAAAAGAAGCCTAAATGTAATCTGGGAAACGTAGTTTGCAGATTTCCAGCCCCTGCGGTAGAGAGGAGCATGTGGCATCAGCCAAGAACCAACAGGCAGACAACTAGCATGACGTACAAACGCCAGCCCCAAGGTGAGGGATCCCAGATAGGCCCACAGCTAAGGTGATGGTCACGTGTGACACTTGCCTCTGTTTTCTTTCTTTGCTGGTCAGCTGGACAGAGCAATCTGAACTCTGTTAAGTCCCATCTCAGGAGTAGTGCCCTGATAGCTTTGCCTATGATGGAATCTTCTGGTTTACTGTTTTATTTTTCTCTCCTCCCTATCCTTTCTCACACCATCAAATGGGGTGTGGGGGGCGGGGATTGTGAAAGACAGTGACTCCATTGCTAATGGCCAGTCCAATTCCCAGCACTAAAGAGGTGAGATACAGGATACCAAGTAACTAGAGCTCACTCTGTTCAGAGTTGAAGCAAAGTCTCAGGACCAGTTTTCTACTGCTGCCTGGCTTCTAGTGCTGCAAAAAGCATCCTGTCACTCCAGCCCCTGTTGTTACTGTCAGATTACCATAGTTTACTGAGCAGATACTGCATGATGTCCACCATTCACACCTCACCTCTCATCCTCAGCACAACTCCGCCAGGACAATATTATCTCCTGCCATTTCACGGGCAAGGAAGCACAGTGAGAAATCAGGGAACGTGCCCATGGTCACTCAGCCAGGAAGAGGCATGGCCAGTGTTCCGTTACAGCCTGTGGGCCTCTGCTCTTCACCCGTGAGCAAACCTTGGGTACAAGAGTTGGTCACCTGGTCTCTTTTTAATGATGCTCAAGACAAAAGAATCAAGCATTTAAGAAAAAAAGGAGGAAAGCCGTCTTAGGAAAATGAGAAGGTACTATTTTTGCAATCTTTCTATAAACCTACAAATATTCTCAAATTGAAACTTCATTTTTTTAAAAAGGAAGGAAATAAAGAAATGATCTAGAGCTGGTAGTATCCCCAGAAATCCCAGCAGAAGCAGAGGCAGTATCCCCTTTGTAGAGGATGGGGACAGGCAGGACAGAATTCCCACACCATTACAGATAAGAAAGAAGAAGCTGCATGAAAGTCAAGAGATGCAACAACCAGTGAAAGTAGAGCCCTGGAACTTCAAAAAACACATTGACTACTGTATGGGAAATAAACTGTTTATATTATTAAAAATATAAAAAATAGCCAGGCTCGGTGGCTCAGCCTGTAATCCCATGCCTTTGGGAGGCTGAGGTGAGTGGATTGCCTGAGCCCGTGGGTTCGAGACCCGCCTGGGCAGCGAGACCTCATCTCTACAATAAATCAAAAAATCAGCCGGGCGTGGTAGCGCATGCCTGTAATTCTGGCTACTCGGAAGGCTGAGGCGGAAGGATCGCCGGAGCCCAGCAGGCGAGGCTGCAGTGGCTGGGAGCGGCCGCTGCACTCCAGTCTGGGCGACCGAGTGAGACTCCAACTCAAAAAAAAAATATATATATATATATTAAAAAAATAAGTCTGGGTACAGTGGCTCTCGCACTTTGAGAGGCTGAAGCAATAAGATCACTTGAGGCCAGAACCAGACTGGAAAGATCAGTAGAAATTATCCAGAAAATAACACAGGGAAGCCAAGATAGAGAAAACGTGGAGAGGAAGGATAGTAATAAAAATCCTTATATAATGCAGAAGGGAAAAGTTGGTTCTGCACAATCAACTGGAAAAACAATTTGGCAAAATCTGATGAAGCTGAAGATGCCATGTTCTGTCGCCTGCAGTTGTATTAAAATGTGCTGGTTGCTGGGCTCGGTGGCTCAGCCTGTAATCCCGCGACTTGGGAGGCTGAGGTGAGTGAATTGCCTGAACCTGCGGGTTCGAGACCCGCCTGGGCAACTTGGCGAGACCTCATCTCTACACTAAATCAAAAAATTAGCTGGGTGTGGTAGTGCGCGCCTGTAGCTCCGGCTTCTTGGAAGGCTGAAGCGGAAGGCTCGCTGGAGCCCAGCAGGTCGAGGCTGCGGTGGCCGGGAGCGGCCACTGCACTCCATCCAGTCTGGGCGACAGAGTAAGACTCCAACTCAAAAAAAAAAAATGTGCTGGTAGATGCTGGGGGCACCACCCAGACCCCACCCTCAGGAGCCTGCTGCCTGGAGTATTGGCGCTGAGCTCAGATGCATTTCTCTCAGTGACTACCCTAACCCAAGAAAGCTGCCTCGCCCTGGTATCCACACTCCTCCTCAGGGGCAGCCTTGTCTGCCGTGGGAGGTCGAAGGCCAAGGCTCCTTGACTCATGTGGGACAACTGGAGGGGTCGTCCAGCGGCAGAGCTGAGGCTTCTCTTCCGTTATGTGGCTGTTCAACTTCTCCCTCCACTCAGTCCTGCTTGCTTTAGCTCCTTGCAGGTGTTCCAGAGAGTTGCCCCGGCAAGTATCCTGCCGGTAAGCCTCCACATCTGTTCCCTAGGGAAGCCAACCTGAGACAATAGTCTAGAGTGAAATCCACCAAAGTGCACCAAGACTTATGTACACTTTCATCACAGCCACAGCAAAAACTTGGAAACAACCAAAAATGCTCATCAACAGGAAAATGGATAAATAAACTTGATATAGCTATACCATAAAAAAAACTAGAAGTAACACACAAAAAAAGTTTTAATATAATTTTGGGGCCGGGCGCGGTGGCTCATGCCTATAATCCCAGCACTTTGGGAGGCCGATGTGAGAGGACTGCGTAAGTCCATGGGTCCGAGACCAGCCTGGGCAACTTGGCAAGACCTCATCTCTACAATAAATTTTAAAAATTAGCTGGGCACGATGGCATGGGAGGATCACGTGAGCCCAACAGGTCGAGGCTGCAGTGGTCATGAGCATGCCACTGCACTCCATGCTGGGCAACAGAGTGAGACTCTGACTCAAAAATAAAATAAAATAAATTTAAAAATTTTTTAAATTTTTGGAGTGGATAGACCTTTCTAGTATTTACAAAACTTAGAGTCCCAGCTAGGCACAGTGGCTCACGCCTGTAATCCCAGTACTTTGGAAGGCCGAGGTGAGAGGATTGCCTGATCCCACAGGTTAAAGGCCAGCCTGAAGCCAGGCTCGGTGGCTCAGCCTGTAACCCCGCGCCTTTGGGAGGCTGAGGCGAATGGATTGCCTGAGCCCGTGGGTTCGAAACCCGCCTGGGCAGCGAGACCTCATCTCTACAATAAATCAAAAAATCAGCCGGGCGTGGTAGTGTGCGCCTGTAATTCCAGCTACTCGGAAGGCTGAAGTGGAAGGATCGCTGGAGCCCAGCAGGCGAGGCTGCGGTGGCCGGGAACAGCCACTGCACTCCAGTCTGGGCGACAGAGTGAGACTCCAACTCTAAAAAAAAAAAAATTAGAGTCTGTAAGATTAAACATTTTGCTACATAGCACATTTAAAAAATTTCTGCCTGAATAAAAACACCAAAAGAAAAAAAATTTTTTAAACAACTGTAAAAATGTTTGTGGCATAATCAGACAATGGGTTACTTTCCATAATTATAAGGAGCACTTATAAGTCAATGAGTAAAAGATCAGGAACACTTACTTTATTTTATGAAATGAGATATTGCCCAATAAAAATGTATTATGAAAAATTAATAAAATAAGTAAAAGGTCAACCCAACAAAAAAATGAGCAAGCAATATGAATATAAAAGGAGCTAGGAACAGGGCTCATGCCTATAATCCCATCATTTTGGGAGGCCCGGGCAGGAGGATCACTTGAGCCCAGGAGTTCAAGACCAGCCTGGGCAACAGAGCAAGAATCCATCTCTAAAAAAATAAAAAATAAAAGGAAATGCCTCTTAGAGATGCTTAACCTCACTCATATTAAGAGAAATGTAAATTCAAACTACAATGAAATACTGTTGTTTTACTTACCAAATTAAATACTAAAAAGTTTGATAAAGGCGGGCTTGGTGGCTCAGCCTGTAATCCCACGCTTTGGGAGGCTGAGGTGAGTGGATTGCCTGAGCCTGTGGGTTCGAGACCTGCCTGGGCAACTTAGCAAGATCTCATCTCTACAATAAGTAAAAAATTAGCCGGGCGTGGTAGCACGCGCCTGTAGTTCCAGCTACTTGGAAGGCTGAGGCGGAAGAGTAACTCCTTTGGGTCCCCTTCTGCTGTGGGAACTTTTCTGTCCTCTCAATAAATCCTGCTTTCTAAAAAAAAAAAAAGTTTGTTAACAGTGTGTTGGCAAAGGTGTGCAGAAACAGGCACCTCATAATGTTGGTAGAATTGTAAACTGGCACAGCCTCCATGGAGAACATATTGACAATACCTATAAAATTTTAAAAAATAATTTTGATCAGCAAAAGTAAAATACTAGCTGGGCATGGTGGCTCACACTTGCAATTCCAGCTCTTTGGGTGGCCAAAGCGGGAGAATTGCTTGAGTCCAGGGTTCAAGACCAGCCTAGGCAATATAGCAAGAAAAAGTAAATTAGCCAGGCGTGGTGGTACATGCCTGTAGTTCCTAGCTACTCAGGAGGCTGAGGCAGGAGGATCACCTGAACCCAGAAGGTCGAGGCTGTGGTGAACCGTGATCACACCACTGCACTCCAGCCTGGACAACAGAGTGAGAACCTGACTCAAAAATAAAAAATCAGCCGGGCTCAGTGGCTCAGCCTGTAGTCCCGTGCTCTGGGAGACTGAGGTGAGTGGGTTGCCTGAGCCCACGGGTTCAAGACCCGCCTGGGCAACTTGGTGAGACCTCATCTCTACAATAAATCAAAAAATGAGCTGGGCGTGGTAGTACGTGCCTGTAGTTCCAGCTACTCGGAAGGCTGAGGCGGAAGCATCGCTGGAGCCCAGCGGGTCGAGGCTGCGGTGGCCGGGAGCGGCCACTGCACTCCCGTCTGGGCGACAGAGG
>NW_007247792.1:41347-54802 GCF_000164805.1 Carlito syrichta | reverse complement strand
CTCAAAAAAAAAAAAAAAAAAATCTTCCCTTGAACTTTTAAGTGAATTCCTCTTATTTGGTTGGTGTTTTTTTTTGAGTCAGGTTCTCATTCTGTTGCCCAGGCTGGAGTGCAGTGGCACGCTCACAACCACTGCAGCCTCAACCTGCTGGTTCAGGCAATCCTCCTGCCTCAGCCTTCCAAGTAGCTGGAACTACAGACGCCGGCTAATTTTTTTGATTTATGGTAGAGATGCGGTCTCATCAAGCTGCCTAGGCTGATCTCAAACCCCTGGACTCAGGCAATCCTCTCACCTCCACCTCCCAAAGTGCTGGAATTACAGATGTGAGCCACCACTCCCAACTAGATTGGTCTTTTTTAACTTTCCCAACTTATCTCCCACTCAGGTCAGTGCAGTCTGGTGGAGGGAGCATGCGCTTTGGAGGAGTAAGATGGGAATGCCGGCCGGATACGGTGGCTCACACCTGTAATCCCAGCACTTTGGGAGGCTGAGGCAAGAGGATTGACCGAGCCCAGAAGTTCAAGACCAGCCTGGGCAACATGGCGAGACCTCTTCTCTACAAAAAATTAAAAAACTAGCTGGACGTGGTGGTGGCACATGCCTGTAGTCCCAGCTACTGGAAAGGCTGAGGCAGAAGAATCATCTGGGTCCAGAAGGTCAAGGCTGCCATGAGCCGTGATCATGCCACAGTACTCTAGCCTAGGCGACAGAGTGAGACTCTGACTCAAAAGAAAAAAAAGGGAACGCAGGGGTCTCAGAAGTAGTCAGAGCTGGCGGGGCTCCTGGAGGTCGTGGTCCCTTCCCTACCCGCCTGTCTCCTCAGACACATCCTGTGTAGAAGAGACTGAAGCCACGCCCAGGAGCGCCTTGTCCAAGGTCACCCCAGGCCTCCTGGCTCCCAGCCCGCCGTCCCTCCCTGGCCATGAGCACTCATCGAGCTGCAGGCCGGCTCTGTGCCGAGCCGGCTTCATCATGGCCTCATTTCATCCTCATGACAACTCTATCAGATCATGAGGCTTCTTGGCTGCAGACAACTCAAGGGACAGTGTGTTCACCTGGAAGAGGAAGTATGGAAGCATACTGCCTCTCACGGCGTTCCAGGCGGCTCGAGTGCCAAGCCTGCATGCCCATCCGCCAGGAACAATGTTCCCATGCCCAGTGACAGCTTCGCATCTCCATCCCAGGGAGGAGGGGAGAAACGCAAGGCGACCACTTCTCAGGGCCCAACCCTTGTGGCCGTGCTGGACAAGTCATGGGGGCAGACTCACAGAGACAGGTACTCTCCATCTGCCAGCCCAAGCTGGCCATGAGAGGCTGGGGTGTCCTGGCATGAGTCAGTCTTTTCCCTTGTGTCCTGTCCAGTTTGCCTCATGGGCTGGTGGATGTCCAGGAGTGTCTGCCTGCCCCGGCACCGGCCAGACCCCAGGAGGTCGGGGGACAAAGCATGTAGCCTCTGTTTGAAGACCCTGTTCACAAACAAGGGACAGCGAGCTTAGGGTCACTCCCAGACCAGTGCTGCCAAGCAGGCATTTTCATAGCAAGTACACAAACTGAGGGTCACTCAGGGTTGGCCCCAGTCCTAGTGACCTGCCTACTCTGAATACACAAGGAATTTATGTCACCCAAAAAAGAGACTGTAACTGGCTGATTTCCTACCATCCAGTTTGGAGCGTCCTTATTGGACAGAGCCTCAGGTAGCAGCCTTCACTGACAAACAGACCAAGCAACAGTGACTTCTTGTAGAAAGAACTCAGGGCCGGGTATGGTGGCTCATGCCTCTAATCTCAGCACTTTGGGAGGCTGAGGTGGGTGGATTGCTTGAGCCCAGGAGTTTGCCACCAGCCAGGGGTAACATAGTAAAACCTTGTCTCTACAAAAAAAAAAGTTGTGCCAGGCTCGGTGGCTCAGCCTGTGATCCCGCGCGTTGGGAGGCTGAGGTGAGTGGATTGCCTGAGCCCGCGGGTTCGAGACCCGCCTGGGCAACTTGGCGAGACCTCATCTCTACAATAAATCAAGAAAAATTAGCCAGACGTGATGGCATATGCCTGTAGTTCCAGCTACTTGGAAGGCTGAGACTGAAGGATCACCCAAGCCCAACGGGTCGAGGCTGCGGTGGCCGTGAACATGCCACTGCACTCCAGCCTGAGCAAGAGTGAGACTCTGACTCAAAAAACAAAAAACAAACAAAAAGGATCTTAAAAAATAATGTGTGACAAGTTGATGAAGTAATGAATATGTTAATTAGCTTGGTTGAATCGTTCTATAATATATTCATATATCAAAACATCACATTGTACCCCATACACATATAAAATTATTTGTCAGAAGTAAATTAACAAATAAAAAATAATAAGTCGTGGATGGGGAGTGGAATGAGTTATAGATGATAAATAATGACAGAATGCTGGTGATTTTGAATAAAGGAGTTTTTATGCTATTCTTATATAAATGTATATTACTTTATATACATTTCAAATTGCCCTAATAAAAAGTTAAAAACAAACAAGCAAAAAAAAAAATTAGCCAGGTGTGGTGGCATGCGCCTGTAGACCCAGCTGCTCGGGAGGCTGAGATGGAAGGATTGCCTGAGCCCAGCAGATCCAGGCTGTGGTGAGCCATGATTGTGTCACTGCACTTAGGCCTGGAGGCAGTTCCCAGAGCCTCCTGGATCTGTCCAGGATATGGCCGCCTTGTATCTGCCTCCCTGTGCCCCCACCTGGCTCACACCATCTCCCACCTGCCCTCTAACCTCTGCACCCAACCTCAGCTCCACAAGCAGGATTCCTGCAGCTTTGGGGGTGTGGGGAGGCTCTCATGTGGCCTCCTCAATTCTACATCCCCCCGGACCACACAACTCACTTCTCCCAGGCCCTCAGTCCTGAGTTGCGGGTCCTCATGGCCCCCTCCCAGGAACCTCCCTCTCCAGACCCTTCAAGTCCTTAAACCATCCCCAATTTCCTCCAGCAATCACCTAAACATCCCTGGTGGCCTTCGCACCCACCCACACCCTGGGGAGTCCGGACTGGGAGCCCCCCACACAAACCTTCCTGTCTCTGCCCTCCGCCCCTCCCACCAGTGGGCCTGGGGCCATGGGAAGGGCCATGCCTGGCTGCAGAGCCCCTCCTCACTTTGGCTCTGCCCCAGAGGGTGGGATAAAGAGGCACTAGGACAGCCCTGCCCAGTTCTCGCCAGGGGCTGCAGCGGGGATGGGCTTTGCAGACTGGCAGGGAGAGCAGCCCCCGCTCCTGAGGCCTTGCAGGTAGGAATCTGGGTCTCAGGCAAACACAGGGGAGGGTGGGAGCACATTCTTTGGGATTCAGCCTGGCCACTGAAAGCACAATCTCTAAGAATTTGGGGTACATCGGGGAGGAGAGGCTTCCTTGCCCCCTGCCCTGACATTGGAAGGGTCTAGTGATCATCGCCCTCCCCGTCATGGACTACAGGAGGAGACTGCGACCAGAGAGGGGGACAGACACACCAAGGCCGCCCGGCTGACTCAGGGCTGGCTCAGGGGCCGACTGTTTAGCGCAGAGGTACCCCACTTGCCTCCTTCTTCCACCCAATAAGGGTTTCTCCTCTTGCTCAGAAACCCCAAACAGGCCAGGCATGGTGGCTCATGCCGTTAATCCCAGCCCTTAAAGAGGCCGAGGCAGAGCCGGGCTCGGTGGCTCAGCGTGTAATCCCGCGCCTTTGGGAGGCTGAGGTGAGTGGATGGCCTGAGCCTGCGGGTTCGAGACCCGCCTGGGCAGCGAGACCTCATCTCTACAATAAATCAAAAATTAGCCGGGCGTGGTAGTGCGCACCTATAATTCCGGCTACTTGGAAGGCTGAGGCGGAAGGATCGCCGGAGCCCAGCGGTGGCTGGGAGAAGCCACTGCACTCCAGTCTGGGCGACAGAGTGAGACTCCAACTCAAAAAAAAAAAAAAAAAGAGGCCAAGGCAGGAGGATTGCTTGAGCCCAAGATTTCGAGGCCAGCCTGAGCAATGGAGCGAGACCTCATCTCTATAAAAAATACAAAAATTAGCCAGGCATGGTGGTGCATACCTGTAGTCCCGGCCACTGGGGGGGCTGAGGCGGGAGAATTGCTCAAGCCCAGGAGGTCGAGGCTGCAGTGAACCAAGGTCATGCCACTGCACTCCAGCCTGGACAACACAGTGATCAAAAAAGAAAAGAAAAGAAAAGAAACACCAATGAGCTCCATGTGAGTGGGATTGGTCTTCCGGTCAGCACGTTATAGCATGGTGCCAGATGTTCATAATTATGTGCATAAAAAACACTTCAGGTCAAACATTCCACCATTAGAGAGTTATTCCTTTGAGTATACCGAGGCCTGCTAGCTAGCAAGGCCTTCCATCAGACAGACGTTCGTACCTTAGCGCAAATGCACATTGCCAACAACTGGGATTCGTTCTCCAAAGAGACCTGCTGTTTTGGTGAAGAAGGGATAATTGTGGAGCCTGAGGTCTCCTTGTGAAGGAGTTTTCCTTGACTGGGAAGAAGAGTAGCCAGGTAGTAAGAGGGAGGTGGGGGGAAAAGAGGTTGTTTACTAAGGATTTCTAATTGTTCCTTCCTGTGCTGGGTCAGGAAGGCCGCAGCTGGGCTAAATTTAGGCTCTCAAGTTGTAAAATCCCTGGTCACAGGCCCATCTGCAGCCTCCACCTTGTCCCTCCTTCTCCAGCCACACCCTTCTCAGTCCCAGCCCCATCCCACCACCCCCTTCACCTCACAGTCCAGTCCCAACTGTCAGGCTCACTGCTCGGGGGTCCTGGCTCCAGCCCTAGCATGGGCTTCCCCAGCCACAAACTCGGCTGGCTTTCTCCTGAGGTCTGCACTACCTGTCAGCTCTGGCTGCTCTGTCTCCGCCCCTTGGCCTCAGAACTGGGCTTGGGAAGTTCCCCAAATCCAGTAGCCCTCCCCCATGGCAAGTCAGTCCTAGGAAACTAGAGAACTGCTGGACTGAGTGAGGACACCTGAGCTATGGTCTTGGCTTGCATTCCAAGTTTCATGTTGGTTACCTTACTTATCAGAGCATCAACTTTTGAAAGCAGGAAAAGATGGGCATGGTGACTCACGCCTGTAATCCCAGCACTTTGGGAGCCGGAGGCGAGAGAATTGCCTGAGTCCAGGGGTTTGAGACCAGCCTGGGCAACTTGGCAAGACCTCGTTTCTACAATAAATCAAAAAAATTAGCCGAGTGTGGTGGTGCTCCTGTGGTCCCAACTACTAGGAAAGCTGAGATGGAAGGATCTCCTGGGCCCAGCAGGTCAAGGTTGTGGTGGCCATGAGTGTGCCACTGCACTCCAGCCTGGGTGACAGAGTGAGACTCCTACTCAAAAGAAAGAAAGAAAACAGGAAAAATGATTCCTAACTTTTAAGGCTTGTTTTGAGGATCAGATGAGCTAATTTGACATCTCCCCCAGACAAACTGAGTTTATTGGTATGTGAAGAGGCATGTGGGTGGATGGCCTAAACAAACAACAGCAACTAAAGAGACAAATTGAAGCCATGCTGGTTTAAGTCAGATTACAGCCAGCTGGGCTTGGTGGCTCAGCCTATAATCCCAGCACTTTGGGAGGTCAAGGCGAGTGAACCGCCTGAGCCCATGGGTTTGAGACCACCCTGGGCAACTTAGAGAGACCTCATCTCTACAATAAATCAAAAATTAGCCAGGTGTGGTAGCGTGCGTCTGTAGTTCCGGTTACTTGGAAGGCTGAGGTGGAAGAATCGCTGGCGCCCAGCAGGTCAACGCTGGGGTGGCCGTGAGTGTGCCACTGCACTCCAGCCTGGGCGACAGAGTGAGACTCCAACTCATAAACAAAAAAAAAACATTACAATTATTAGAATTTCTTCTGGTGAGTGTCCAAAAGGACATACTGGTCTGTTATCACAAATTACTGTTTTTTCCAAGTTGGAGATCTCTGTTGTCCAGTAGTACAGTGGTGCAAACACAGCTCACCACCGCCTTGACCTCCTGAGCTCAGTCATCTTTCTGCTCAGCCTCCCGAGTAGCTGGGACTACAGGTGTGCACCACTATGCTGGACTAATTTTTTTATTTTTGTAGACATGAAGTCTCATAATGTTGCCTAGGCTGGTCTCAAATTCTTGGGCTCAAGCAATCTTCTCACCTTGGCCTCCCAAAGTGCTGGGATTACAGGTGTAAGTCACGATGCCCAGCTTCCTTGTTCAGAAATTATTATTATTATGACTACTATTATTTTTAGTTGGAGTCTCCCTCTTTCATCCAGGCTGGAGTGCAGTGGTATGCTCACAGCCACTGCAGGCTCAACCTGCTGGACTCAGGCAATCCTCCTGCCTCAGTCTTCTAAGTAGCTGGAACTACAAGCATGCGCCATCACACTGAGTTAATTTTTTGACATATTGTAGAGACGATATGCCATGTTGCCCAGGCTGGTCTTGAACCCATAGGCTCGGGCAATCCTCTTACCTTTGCCTCCCAAAATGCTGGGATCACAGTTGTAAGCCACTGTGCCCAGCCTCTTTTTTTTTTTTAAATAGAGATGGGGTCTTGCTTGTTGCTTGGGCTGTTATTGAACTCCTGGGCCCAAGCAATCCTCACACTTCAGCCTCCCAAATTGTTTCTGCTTTTTCACTATTATGAATAATGCACATATGAACCTTCATGTATACATTTTTTCTTTTATCTATATATCTAGGAGTAGAATTGCTGGAGCATAGAGCAACTCTGCTTTATTTTGAAGAACTGCCCAACTGTTTTCCAAAGCAGCTGTGCCATTTTATAATTCATACATGTAACTTAACATGTTCTAGTTGTCAATTAATGTCAATGACATCTTTTATTCACACAATACATTAAAAAATTATGTACCCAATATTACCATTATTATCATTGCAACGTGTAATCAACATAAAAAGTCACTAATGATATATTTGAGTCTATTTTGTACTAAGTTTCAAAATCCCAAGTGTATTCACATTTTACACGTGCAGCACTTGTCAAGTCGGACTAGCCCCTTGTCAGTTGCTCAAGAACTTCCTGGTGGTTGCCATATTGGGCCGTGCAGTTCTAAATGGTTATGTGAGAGACTTATAATGCTGACTGGACTCTGAGCCACTTGGGGCAGGACGTGGGGCTACCACAGAGCCTTGCCTGCAGTAAACGCTCGCAGACGCCATGAATGAGTGACTGGATCCAGTTTCCCCAACAGCTGCTGACGGGGACCACAGCCATCCCTGGGAGTCTCCGCCTGACTCAGACCTGGCCCAGGAGTTTGTGGCCCTGGTGCAGAGCCACTACCTTGAAGCACAGGAGGTGGCGGAGGATGGGTGGCAGAGGATGGCTCTCTGGACTCTGGGACACCAAGACCCGATGGGGGTAGGGGTAGGGACGGCTCTATGGCCCCCTGGCTGTATTTGTGGGTTGGGGTGGGGTGTCTGACCCTGCCTGTGACTGCAGGGGATGCGGGACAGTGGGGATGTGGGGTGTGGCAACTGCATGGACCAAGTGTGGGACAAGCCAAAGGCAGAGCGGGTCTTCAGCATCCTGCCCAACTGCACCCACACCCACTGCCTAGGCTGCCTGGGCACCTGGAGGAGGAACCGGCAGGACGTCCTGCGGGCTGTCATCAAGGCCATGTCAGGGATGGAGGGCCGGCCTCTGGGCTTTGACTGTCTCCTGCCTTCCACCCCACCTCACCATGCAGGGTCTGTCCCCAGTGCCGCATTCATTGCAGCTCCATCATCCCCTACAAGTTCTGGGTGAACAGGGGTGCTGAGAAGGAGTCACTCAGCGGGAACTTCAAGGCTTGGACCAGGTGAGGCAGGTGGGGGAAGAGGACTCAGGTCAGGGAAGTGGGGGTTTTGTGGGTTGTCCAGATGAGGTCTTGGTTCTAGGTTTTGTGAAACAGTGGGAGGAGGAAGGAATATCCCTTTAGAGAGACTGGGTTTTCTTCTTGTGTGCACACTGGGACCACAGGAAGCGGGGAAAGCTCACAGCAGGAGATAAGGCCTGAAAAAGGCCATACTCAGGGCTCTACCTTTTCCTCTCTCTGCAGGAAGAAAGCTGCTCTGACTTAAGTGGATCACAAGCTATCCACAAACCCCTTTTATCTGGCCTTACATGGAGTGAAACTTAAAATCTCAGGAGTGGGAAACTTAATCAAATTCATTAGCCAGCAACCACCAAATTGCTATGATCCGACTCACTGCTCCCCTTGATACCAATAAAACAAAGGGGCAGGGAGCTAGTAGAAAGAAGTTTATTTCTGAGTTGGAATCCAGGGAGCAGAGCCGGATTTGAGGTCTTTCAGAATGGTTCTGCTCACCCTCTAGGCTTTTACATTCACTTTTGTACTCCAGAGTTGTGGGTACCTATACATTAGCCATGTGACCAGCAGAGCATTGTATAGAACCTGGGTTTTAGCCACATTTATCCATAGTGACATTTTTCTGTCCAGACTTCTTGGTGCCAGATATCAGAGGTATCTCATCGCTTTTATCAGTTGGGCCTGGCAGAAGCGGCAATCAAGCTTGCCACAGAGTAAAGAACCTAAGACATCATGCATCATGCAAAATTTACACAAATCACAAAGTTTATGATTACATCGATACAAAAGTTATATAATTCACAAGGCTTACGATTCCATTGATACCATATTATTCAAACTTATAACCACTCAGAAAAAGGGAGTAAAAGAAGATTTGCATCTTTCAGTTGATGGGGCACAGACTACAGGGAAGTCAACGATCCCCTGAAGCTACTCACTGGGAGTGCATAGGAGATAAGGGACGCACACCTTTTATTAGCTCTCAGGAATATTGTTCAGGAATGTACAGAAGCGCTTGCTTCCTGGCCATGCCCTTCTCTAGGGGCTGTGACAATATGGATAGACATTAGAGGGGCTCTGTATCAAAATCATAAGGTCACGCCTCGGAACAGGACATGGTTAGAGAGGCACACTTTAGGGTAATCGACTGTCCTCCCCCTCCTTTGGTGTTAGACTTTGGTGTTAGTTGAAAGTAGGCAAAGAGGTTCCCAGGGCCACTGCTGGCCCAAATAGAGACTGTGAGAATTAGAGAAAGGCACCACTGAAGATGCTTTGCTGCCATCTGCTGGAAGATAGGATAAATGTAAAATCCACACCGATCCTGGGTACAACCTATCCAACCTTTGTGTCAGTCTTGGGTGCCCCCGTTCTTGGGGTTACGGACTTGAAGGTGATGATCTTCTCTTCTTCTGCCCTCTCACAGCCAGATCTGATGCCTGTTCTTCATGTCACTTTCCTTCCAAATCTGACTTATCTACCTGCACCAACCTCTAGTCTTCCCTGGCACGAGAGCCTGCAGCAGGCATCTGGGAGGGAGGTGGTAACAGCAGAGGTATGGGATGGTGGAGGCCCTGGTCTTAGCTCATAATAAATGCCTGTGATAAATGTTGACGAAATGATGTCAGACTCTGTTAAATATTTTGAGATGGTTTATTTTTGAACCAAACTTGAGGACTTAAGCCTGGGAACACCCATCCTCAGAAGGTCCTGAGAACGTATGCCCATCGTGGTTGAATGGTGGCTTGGTCATATACATTTTAGGAAGGCAGAAATTACAAGAAACCGGGAATCAATACATGTGAGATTTTCATTGGTTTGGCCCAGGAAGGAGGGACTTTTCCAAGGGGTCTTTGCAGGTCCCAGGTGGATGTAAAGTTCTCTTGACTGATAATTTGTAGTTCCTATTCAAGGAATTTGGGAAAGCAGAAGAGAAGATGCTTTGATAAGACACTCCAAGTTTGTTCCTATGTAGATGAAGTCGTGTATGTGGCAAAGGATAGATTAGGGTCTTACAAGGCTCCCTGGAGTCTAGGAATCCACAAGAGATGGCTTTTCAGGGTCATAGGATACTATGATTTCCTTCTTTATTTGTTATGTGATGTTAGGCCAGAGTCAGATTGGAAAACAATAGGGTAATAAAACCCTGTCCAGTGAGTCCTTATCAAGCAGTAACTCCTCAAGCCGCTTAGGAATTTGGATAAGAGAAGAAAGGTCAATGCGATCTACATATGATGTCTGTGATGCTAACAGTGCCCACTTGTGTGCTGGCTACAGCCTGAGTCTTAAGTTCCCTGTTTTTGGGCAACTGTGGTTGAAGCTTCTGGGTTTTCACTGATTCTTCTCTCTACTTCCAGGTACTGGGCCCCAGCATCATCCCTAAGGGGTGTCAAGCCGGAAGATGTGCATTCTTCACAGACTGTGCCCTGGCCATGGCCCTCTGAGGTTCAGAACTCCTGTGGGATCCCAATAGTTCTCACCACAGTCTTCAGGAACCTGGATCCACTCAAGGGAAATAGGAGTGATGGGAAGGGGTTGCTAGGTGGTAGATCTTGCCCTTTTGGGGTTCGAGGTGGAAGGCAAAAGTAGCAAGCTCCTCTACCCCCACAAACTGCAGCAGAGGGCATGGGGAGGGGTGAAGGCTCCTGGAACGAGTATGGATTCACACTTCACACCCTCTTGCCAGGGTCTTGGTTTCTTTCTTTCTCTCTCTCTCTCTCTCTCTCTCTCTCTCTCTCTCTCTCTTTCTTTCTTTGTTGGAGTCTCACTCTGTCGCCCAGACTGGAGTACAGTGGCACACTCCTGGTCACTGCAGCCTCGACCTGCTGGGCTTCGGCAATCTTTCCACCTCAGCTTTCCAAGTAGCCAGAACTACAGGCGCGCGCTCCCACACCCAGCTAATTTTTTCTTTGTTTTGAGTTGGAGTCTCACTCTGTCATCCAGACTGGAGTGCAGTGGCCGCTCCTGGCCACTGCAGCCTCGACCTGCTGGGCTCCAGCAGTCCTTCCGTCTCCGCCTTCCCAGTAGCTGGAACTACAGGCGCGCGCTACCACGCCCGGCTAATTTTTGACTTATTGTAGAGATGAGGTCTCGCCAAGTTGCCCAGGCAGGTCTTGAACCCGCAGGCTCAGGCAATCCACTCACCTCAGCCTCCCAAAGCGCTGGGATTACAGGCTGAGCCACCAAGCCCGGTTTAGAGCCTTGGTTTTTTAACTTTGCTTTTTTTGTAGAAGGACTATGAAAGAAAACCAATATAATGCACCTAAGCTATCTGGTGTTTGAAGGGTGGTCTGTTCACAGCTCAGCCCTGGTAGCCAAGGGCAATAAGGTTGCTTCTGCATTCAGTCTGTTGCAATATCACCTGTCACTTTGCTTCTGGAAAACTTCACAGTATGCTCTTGAAAGAGTAAGAGTGGGAAGGGCAAGTCACATTGTAGCATTATGAAAATAGCAATTGCTGGGCTCGGTGGCTCAGCCTGTAATCCTGTGCCTTTGGGAGGCTGAGGTGAGTGGATTGCCTGAGCCTGCGGGTTTGAGACCCTCCCGGGCAACTTGGTGAGTCCTCATCTCTACAATAAATCAAAAATTAGCTGGGAGTGGTAGCGCACACCTGTAGTTCCAGCTACTTGGAAGGCGGAGGTGGAAGGATCGCCGGAGCCCAGCAGGTCGAGGCTGCGGTGGCCGGGAGTGGCCACTGCACTCCAGTCTGGGCAACAGAGTGAGACTCCAACTCAAAAAAAAGAAAATAGCAATGACCTCACAAATCCTGTGAAAGGGTCTCGGGAATCCACCAGGGTCCTTCAACCATGTTTAGAATTCCTCCTCCCTGTTCCCTTCCAGATGGTTAGAACGCAGACCTTGGTGGGCTGGAGCCATGGCCACTCAGAGTGCAGCTGTAATTGATGACCAATGGGGGATGGCAGGCTGTTTAGCATTCTTGGCCCTGCCCCCTACTTGTCAGGGCCTGCCCCTCCAACAGTTGGTCATTTGAAGACCAAAAACATCCCCTATAAAGTTAGAACGAACTGCTTATCCGAAATACAAGGTGCCTGGAAGAAACTTCTCTCTTGCTATTTGGCCTTTGCAAAGTAAGCACTATCTAAGAAATATTCCTAGTCTTTCCCAGTAGCTCCCTTGAAATCCTTTTGGAAAAAATTAAAATTTTGACCCAAGTGGAAATTAGATCAAGCTCAAAGTACTCCCAAGCCCTACCATACTACTCAGAGTGAAAGCTAAAGTCTTCTCTATGACCTAGGGTCTTACAAGATCTGGCCTGTTCCCTCTCTGCTTTTATTTCCCATTACTCTCCAACAAGTGCCCTCTGCTCCGGTCATGCTTCTGCCCCAGGGCCTTTGCACTTGCTGCTCCCTTGGAAGGACTGAAATGGTCAACTCAGACTTTTACCTGGTTTGCCAACTTCATCTCCTTCAGATTCATCTTGCCTGACCACTCTATTTAAAATGACCTCAGCCGGGCTCGGTGGCTCAGCCTGTAATCCCAGCGCTTTGGGAGGCTGAGGTGAGTGGATTGCCTGAGCTTGCGGGTTCGAGACCCGCCTGGGCAACTTGGCGAGACCTCATCTCTACCATAAATTAAAAAATCAGCCGGGCGTAGTAGTGCGCCTGTAGTTCTGGCTACTCGGAAGGCGGAGGTGGAAGGATCGCCGGAGCGCAGCAGGTCGAGCCTGCAGTGGCCGGGAGCGGCCACTGCACTCCAGTCTGGGGAACAGAGTGAGACTCCAACTCAAAAAAAATAAAAAAATAAAATGACCTCATTCAATCTCCTTTCAGTGCTATATTCTTCTTGAAAGCATTGATCACAAACACTCTACTGTTTACTTATTTAGCTTTCTGTCTCTCACTTGCGTGACAAACGAGGGCAAAGATCTTTGTTTTATTCCCAGTATCCCCATGCCCTAGGCACTCAGTAAACATCAGATGCATGGATGTGTGTGGTGGCAGAAGCTGGGAGAACGGGAAGTCCAAGCTGGCCCCCAAAGCAAGGTTTAGGAGACACTGTGGGGCTCTTTTCCCTTCCATCTTTCTCCCTCCCCTCTGCGGCCATCCACATTTGGCTCCTTCAGCAGATTTCCTTAAACTGAAACCCTGGAAAGCAGAGCCACTTCTTGTCCCCTATAATCAACCAGAGCAAGGCTGCTTCTGGGTCTTTGGAAGGAAGTTCACAAGAAAGTCTTCGGCCATCGTGATGGTGTTAACGAGACCTTATTCTCAGGAATATTTTTATATCGAATAGTATTTCTGGAGGGACTGAAACCCAAATGATGGCAGTTTTTGGCCTGTGGAAGAGGTGAAGTTAAGTGAAGGTGGTAAATTGTGGTCAAATCCTATGACTAAGCCCATGACCTACAAGCAACGTCGTCCGCCTAAATCAAACCCAGCTCGGTCCTTAAGCACAACAGGAGCCTTGACATCCATTCCACGCCAGCTTAGGGTCAGCAGCCGAGCATCCGCCTCTCCGTCAAGCCCCGCCCCGCTCCAGTCGCTCAGGCCTGACCCCGCCCACAAGCCGGCTTTTCAATCCGGCCCCGCCCCTTCCGGCCTGCCCTCGCGCCCCGCCTCCTGAGCTGGCCCCGCCCCCGCCCGCCCCTCAGTCTCTGGCCGCGCGCGCCCCGCTCCTGCTGGGCTCCGCGG
>NW_007247792.1:26898-40913 GCF_000164805.1 Carlito syrichta | reverse complement strand
CGGGGCTCGGAGAGGGGCCCCTGCCACGCCCCCTCTGAGCAGGGGGGCTCTTCACTGAGCACCTGCCCTGTGCTGTGCAGCTCGGGGCCTCGGGGCTTCCGGACGGGAGACACACGCCTTCCTGTGGGCGTAAATGAGCACAGCGCTTACTGGTGGAGTCATGTACGTTTTGATCGCATACTTCCATCTCTCTCTCTCTCTCTCTGTTTTTTGGCGTTGGAGTCTCACCCTGTCGCCTAGGCGGCAGTGCAGTGGCAAGCGCACGGCCTCCGCAGCCTCGACCTGCTGAGTTCAGGTGATCCTTCCGCCTCAGCCTTCCAGGTAGCTGGAGCCACAGGCACGCGCCACCACACCCAGTGAATTTTTTTGATTTATTGTAGAAATGAGGGCTTGCCAAGTTGTCCAGGCTGGCCTCGAACCTGTGGGCTCAGGCAGTCCTCTCTCCTCGGCCTCCCAAAGTGCTGGGATTATAGGCGTGAGCCACGGCAAGGGGGACTTATACGTCCATCTCTAAAGAAATAGGCCGAAGCTGGGCACGGTAGCTCATGCCTGTAATCCCAGCACTTTGGGAGGTGGAGGCAAGAGAACTGTTTGAGTCCAGGGGTTGGAGCCCAGACTGGCCAACTTGGCGAGACCTCGTCTCTACAATGAATCAAAAAAATTAGCCAGGCACGATGGCACGGGCCTGTAGTTCCAGCTACTTGGAAGGCTGGAGTAGGGTCTTCCCTACCTTTCTATCCTCAAATATCCTCCCACCACATATTAACCATTAAAAAAAAAAAAAAAAACTCTGACTAGGTTTTCTCTCTCACATAGTATCTATAGTCCACAAAGAAGTGACTTTTTCCTTCCACACATTCGAAGTGCTTCTTTGTGTGATGACACAGCCCTGCAAATCATGCATAGTGAGGAGCAGAGGCATGACAGGTCAAATCCTATGGGGTGAACTAGACACCGCCTTGACTTACTTGGCACACCAGCTCTCAGATCGTGCAGTATCTGGACTTGTGCCTCGGTAGAATTTCAGACCACTGTTGTGGGCCTTCAGAGCACTGGGGAATGGTGTTAAGTCAGAGAATGCCGTGTACTTGCTGGAGGGAGTGTTCATTCTCCTCTTATGCCTGAGACTCCAAGCGAAAAGACCCTCAGCCCCTTCTGCCTTCCCCTTTGCCTCTGTGGATACTGTCTGGAATCTGTAAAGTGGCGTCATGAAATGGTATTACCCGATTCCTTCCGTTTCAAGTCTCACCTCTGTGGCGCCTTCTCTGCAGCAGCCCTTGCTAATCTCTGCACACTTACTCTCAGAGAGTTCGTTCATCCCATAAATGTGCACCAAGCCCTTGCTCTGAGCGGGCACTGTGCTGAATACTAGGACAAAGAGGAAGGAGACACTGCCTCTGCCTTTCAGGAACTCGGACTTGGCGAAAGGAACGTGAGAGTTCACAGATGAGTAACCCTGAGAGTTTCAGGAGACTTTTGAGGGTGGCTATAGGGCCACAGACTAGGCATTGCACAGCATCCTGGAGAGGATTAGTTTACCTAAAATTTGGGAAATAACTTTTTTCTTGTGTAAATAAGCACGGATCTATTACAGAATAGGTTCCAACGAGAAGTTATTTTGTTTTGTTCTTGTAGAGATGAGGTCTTGCTATGTTGTCCAGGCTGGTCTGGAACTCCTGGACTCAAGCAGTCCTCCCGCCTTGGTCTCCCAGAATGCTGGGATTACAGGTGTGACCCACCACGCCCAGCCTCCAACATGAATTTTTGAGCTGAAATAGGAGATGCCCAAGGAGTCACAGTATAGGGCCTGGCATATACTAGATGCTCAGTGAACACTTGTTGGATGGCTCTCATCTGTTCCCCTCTCCATGCACACTGATTTTTGCAGGTATCGCCTGCCAGCCCCCATGTGCCTACTGCCACCCAGCCCCCAGCTCTGCCCAGTCAGCTCTGTGCCCCCCTCAGCCAGCTGCTCTAACTACTTGCTCTCTCTCTGCTACCCAGGAAACCCCTGCTGCTGCAATTGCCCCGGTTATGCCAGAGGAACCTGATGTCCCTGCTGATGGCTGTTCGGCCATCGCTGCCCGAAAGCGGACTCCTCTCTGTGCTGCAGATTGTCCAGCAGGACCTAGCCTCTGCCCCTGATGCCTGGCTCCATGCCCTGGGGGAATTGCTGCGAAGGGATGTGGGGGTTGAGGCCTCCATCGAGGGAGCTTCCCTGCTGTCCAAAGGGTGCCAGAGACAACTCCAAGGCCTGTGTCGGAGGCTGGGCCAGGGGGGCAGGAGGTTGAAATCATCCCAGGCTCCAAACCCTGAAGAAGAGGAGGATGGGGATACCCTGCAGCCTGGGAAACGCAAAAAGGAGCCAGAGGAAGAGCCCGCCACTCCTGTGAGGGAGAGGGCCCCCAAAAGGTTCCGGTGTTCAGACAGGAGAGACGAGGTAGAAGAAGATCCTGAGGAGAGACCTCAACCCAAGACACTGGAATCTCTAGAAAGTGGAGGAGGTGTATCTCCTGCTAAGAACCAGCCTGTCGTGAGAGCCGAGACCAGCAAGGCTGGTTCAGGTCTGGAGAATGCTAAGGGTCTAGCTGAGAGTGTGGAGTTGCCCAAAGCTGTCCAGGTACTGTGGGGGGGAGGCTGGCTTATTTATTTTAATTTTAATTTTAGAGTCAGAGTCTCGCTCTGTCGCCCAGGCTGGAGTGCAGTGGGACAATCACGTCTACCGCAGCCTCAGCCTGCTGGGCTCAGGTGATCCTTCCCCCTCAGCCTTCCAAGTAGCTGGAACTACAGGCATGTACTACCACACCTGACTGATTTTTTATTTATTTATTGTAGAGACGAGTTCTCTCCATGTTGCCCAGTGTGGTCTCAAATTCTTGGGCTCAGGCAGTCCTCTTGTCTTGGCCTCCCAAAGTGCTGGGATTACAGGCACACGCCACAGTGCCCAGCAGGGGAGGCTAGTTTAGAGTGATCCTCCAGCAGTGGCGGTTTACCCATAGCAAGGACAGGTTGGAACACTGTTTCCCAATTGGAATGACTCTGTAGTTCCATGGAAGAAGGGGCTGGTGGGTTAAGGAAATGTATCCTCACTCTGTAGACTCTTCAGGTGGGGGCAGGGGAGCGAGTTATTGGAGGCAGGATCAGTTGTCCTAATGTCTGTAATGTGGCTTAGAGGGTGCCAGGCAAGCAGAGAGGCCCTGAGCTACCGCTGCCACCTCATCCTGTGGGGTGGGAGACTGCTGGCATCCAGCCTCCCTTCCAGGCTAAGGCCTGGGTCTGCCCCTGCTTGGGTTTTTAATTTTTACTTTTAGGAGCTAGAGGAGGCGTTGGCCACCCAGGTCACACTCCTCCTGCGTCCCTATTTGGATTGGATGCAGAGAAGACGATTCAAGACAGCTGGATCTCTCATGGGCCTCGTCTAGCTTGGATTCTTTGGCAGTTTTCAAGAGCTTCATGTTCTTGGCTCTCTTGAATCATCGCTGCCGCTAGCTCCCACTGACCGGTGGCCTTCTCAGGAGAGACTGGGCTGGGGCATGCTGCAGGGACAGGCGCATGGCAGTGACTGGGCTCTCTTCTACAGGACTGGGTTCCCAGGCTGCAGCAGCTGCTGAAGACCTTCGGGGAGGTGACTGGCCCCACCCTGCTCCCCATAGCCCCTCTTCTGCCTTCTGCCCAGACCCCAGCCATGCCTAGAGAAGCCCCCATGCAGTGAGGCACAGGCTGGTTGGGGGAAGTGGGGTGGAGGAAGGGTCTGAGGACAGTCTGCGGGAGCGTTTCTCAACCCAAGTATAGACATACCACCTAATTGCAGGCAAGTTCCTCTACTCCAGTAGCACCCTCCAGGATCTCAGCCTCTCCTTTCTGCCAGCTGAAGGGATGGCCTCAGCGACTTGAACCTGAGGGCTCTGCCAACCCTGACATGGGATTTGTCTCTCCAGGGATTGAAGGGGTTGGAGGAGGTGCCCCCAGTCGAGCTGCAGCTTCTCCATGAATGCAGCCCTAGCCAGGTGAGCCCACCTAGACTGCCTGACCCTGAGGGTGCCTCCTCTCTCCCGCCTTTTTCTTTGTAAGTTTATGTTTCGCTACCTCGTGGGGAATCTGGGAGGGGGTTTTGCTATTTTCTGTCTCTCAGGGGTAGGGGCCACCCTGAGTGGTTTCCTCTAGCCCTCGGCTCCTCCCCTGGGGCAGCTCTCCCAGCCTTGCCTTGTCCTGGGGTGTCTGGCCTGCTCCTTCTGCTGTCCAGTTGGCTTGAGACAGCTTAGCAGAGGCAGACTGAGTGTCCCTGGGTCGTCCCTCCCCCTGCCCGCCCTATCACCAGATGGCCCTGCTGTGTACCCAGCTGCAGCTCTCCCAGCTCTCGGACGCAGGTCTCCTGCAGCTCTGCACCTGGCTGCTGGCTCTGTCGCCGGATCTCAGCCTCAGCAATGCTACTGTGCTGACCAAGAGTCTCTTTCTTGAACGGGTAGGTGCACTGGGAAGTACTTGGAGTGCCAGGGACAATGGGGAGGAGCTCTGAGTCTTCAGAGGGTGGTGTTTGGGAGGGGCGGTCCCAGTCTTGCAGGCATCTGGCCGGTGGCTACCCTGGGGCAAGGAAAGGATGCCCACTAAACTGGCAGGGCCTGGACGCCCAGATTGTCTACCCACCTGGCATCTAGCTCCTCCTCCTTGGGCACTAGACCCTTCCAGAAGCTGATCAAGGGGCTCTCAGGGACTTGGGAGCCAGAGAGGGGAACTATGTATCTTTTCTAATAGATGAGTTCTAAATGAAATAAATTGTGGGGTTTTTTTTCCCTTGTAATGTGTCACTATCTGAAATATGTGCCGGAAAAACATTTATTGGAAAAAGAAATGAATGAACTTTTTCCTCCTGTTGGCGTAGATCCTCTCCCTGACTTCCTCGGCCTCCCGCCTGCTTACAACCGCCCTGACGTCCTTCTGTGCCAAGTACACCTACCCTGTCTGCAGAGCCCTCCTTGGCCCCGTGCTCCAGGCCGCTGGCCCAGGTAACTCTGGAACCAGCCCCAGGCCCTGAAGCTCTGCCCTCTCTATTCCCAGCACCTTTCACCCTGGGGTGGCCCTGGCAGGAGCTGGGTATTCATTGGGTGGAGATGCTTGTTGCTCCTCTGATGATGCCCCTGTAATAGGCTGGGCATTCTGTTCCCCCCAGTCTTATCTTCTCCTGCCATTTCTCCTGGACTTTTCCCCTCTGCTGTTCCCACCCAGGTCCGGCTCAAACAGAGTTACTGTGCTCCCTCGTGAGGGATGAGGCCCTGGAGCCAGACGCACAGGTCCTGATGCTAGGGTGAGTGTGCAGGCCTCCTGTCCCCATTCCCATCTCTGCCTACAAGCCAGGCTTGCTGCTGGCACTCTGGGGTTGGGGCCAACTGGCACAAGACCTGTGCCTCAAAGACAGGCCGTGACGTCGCCAGTGCCTCCTCTTCCTGTTGCCTGCTCCTGGCTTGTGCCTTCCTGCCCATGGGCCTTGCAGGTTGCCATCTTCTACAGTTCCCCAGCCTAGCTTGCAGTCTTCTACAGTTCTGTCTCTGTGGGGTGTGGCAGCTGGCTCCATGCCTGGTGCCTTGGGGAATACAGAGAAGAGGCTGGTGGTCCCTGCTCTTGAGTACTTTGCGGCATGGTTGGAACATGGCACAGTGGTTAAGAGCCCTGGCGCTGGAGTCAGACAGACATGGTTTCAAATCTCAACCTTGCCTTTTTTTAAATGTGTGAACTCAAACAAATGACTCCATTTTTCTGAGCCTCAGTTTCCTCATATGAAAAATGGGAATGATAGGCTGAATGCAGTGGTTCATGCCTATAATCCCAGCACTTTGGGAGACTGAGGCAAGGGTACTGCCTGAGCCCAGGAGTTCAAGACCAGCTTGGGCAACACAGCAAGACCTTGTCTCCAAAAAAATCAGCTGAGCATGGTGGTGTGCGTCTGTAGTCCCAGTTACTTGGGAGGCTGATCCCTGGAGGTCAAGACTGCGCCCTGGAGGTCAAGACTGCCATAAGCTGTGATTGTGCCACTACACTGTAGCCTGGGCAACAGAGTGAGACCCTGACTCAAAACAATAAAACAGAAAAATGGGGATGATATTCACTTTGTAGTACTTTTCTGGATATTCTGTGTGATAATGCATATAACCGATCCAACACAATATTTGGCATCTATTAGATAGTGCTCAAAACTTGGTATTAAGTTGGTATTAAATTTAACTATTGAAATTGGGCAGTCAATGGCCGGGCTTGGTGCCTCAGCCTGTAATCCCAGTGCTTTGGGAGGCCGAGGTAAGTGGATTGCCTGAGCCCGCGGGTTTGAGACCTGCCCAGGCAACTTGGCGGGACCTCATCTCTACAATAAATCAAAAATTAGCTGGGCATGGTAGCACGCACCTGTAGTTCCGGCTACTTGGAAGGCTGATCACCAGAGCCCAGGAGGTTGAGGCTGCGGTGACTGGGAGCATGCTACTGCACTCCAATCAGGGTGATGGAGTAAGACTCCAGCTCAAAAAAAAAGAAATTGGGCAGTCAAGATACTCATAAAACAATGAGAAATTAGGCAGTCAAGATACTCATAAAACAATGAGTAAGGCCTCTCTGGACACAGACAGAAATATGAAATGCTGGGTATGATATGAGAAGGCAATAGCCTCAAACATAATATCAGTCACTGTTTGTTGAGCACTTTCCCCATGGATTAGGTTCTCAATTTGGTCTTCATGCAGTCCTGTGAGGCAGATGCTGCCACTGCCTTAGAGATGGGAAAACTACTCAGAGAGGTTAAGGGACTTGACACAGGTCACACAGCCAGCAAATGATAAAGCCTGAGATCAAACCCAAGTCTTTCTGTACATGCTGCATTTTCAAACAAGTGAGTGCTGTGCAGTGGGACAGAAAGCGCAGTTGGCATGGCTGTCACACAGGTGGTGAAGGTTCACCTCTAGAAAGCTCCTGTGTGTTCTATCTTTCCATCTTCCTCTCGTCTGAGCCTCCTTTGCCTTTTGTGCTCAGGATACACCTCTACTGCCAGTCATTTTTAGGGGCCCTTGGCATATCTCACTACCACATCCTCCGTTGTCAGCTCCTGGGGATCTTGGGGTTGTGGCATTCTTGGCCCTTCCTTGAATGGGCCCTGCAGCAGTGGCTCCTGGGGCTGCCACCAGCCTCAGGAGCGCCCTGCCTGCTCATCCATAGGGTGAGGGTCTTGGCTGTCCCAGGCTTTGCCCTGCTGTGGGATTAGAGCAGGAGATACCCAGGCTAGGACGGGAGGCCAGCTTCCTCATCTGGGCCTCTGCTTTGTAGACAGATCTTGGAACTGCCCTGGAAGGAGGAAATCTTCTTGGTGTTGCAGTCATTCCTGGAGCAGCAGGTGAGCAGGCTGCCTTAGGGAGAGTTGCTGGAGAGTACTGTCGTGCTGTGGTAGGCCTGGGTTTCCTGGGTTTCTGAGTCCTTCGGCAATGGAGGGTCAAGCAGGATGGCTGCCCTGTGTTGGTGGGAGAGCCCTACGGCTTGCAAGGCCAGGAGCAGGGAGCTGGCTGCATGGTCATTCTCGCTCCACCCCCCGCACTGGCTGTGGGGCCTTGGGGTGGGAATTTTCGATGTGTGTGTAAATTAAATTTCATTTCTGAATAGGGAATAGATTAATATGTTCACGATTTTTAAAGCTCAAAAGCATGTAGTGAAGAATATTCCCCTTATTCCTCCCCCAGCCATCCAGATTCCCCTTCCCAGGCGACCAGTGGGACTAGCTTTAGGAGAGCCTCCCAGAGGTGCTGAGTATATATGGAAACACGTTGGAATCTACTTTCACATTCTTTTTATGTAGATTTTTACACACTAAGCTCAGTGCTCTCCTAACCTTGCTTTTTTTTTTACTTAACACTATATCTCGGTGATGTTTTCATATTAGTACCTAAAATTCTGCCTCATTTGTTAATGTCTAGGATAGTTGACCTAACTTCGTTACGCCTTAGTTTCCTCACTTAAAAAAGGGGAGTTAGCCGGGCTTGGTGGCTCAGCCTGTAATCCCGTGCCTTTGGGAGGCTGAGGTGAGTGGATTGCCTGAGCCCGCGGGTTCGAGACCCACCTGGCAACTTGGCGAGACCTCATCTCTACAATTAAAAAAAATCAGCCGGGCATGGTAGCACACGCCTGTAATTCCGGCTACTCGGAAGGCTGAAGTGGAAGGATCGCTGGAGCCCACTAGGTCGAGGCTGCGGTGGTCGGGAGTGGCCACTGCACTCCAGTCTGGGTGAAAGAGTGAGACTCCAACTCAAAAAAAAAAAACAAAACAGAAAAAGAGGAGTTATGGCAGCACCTCTACATAAGACTGAGGTGATGTTTCAGTGAGATGATTGGCATACAGTGCTCGGAATGGTGCTGGATATATAGTGTTTCTTAAATTATTATTGTGAAGTGCCAGGTTATTATACTGGCAGTGTCCTTTGAGACCTCTCACTCCTTTATGTCTTTAAACCACTGAGATGAGTAGGGAATGCTGGCTGCCTCTTGGTCCTCCATTTTGTGTCAGGCTTTATGTGCATTATCTCACTGAATCCTTTCACAGTCCTCAGAGTTAGATATTACGAGCCCCAATTTTACAGATGTGGACACAGTCTTAGCTCAGTTCAGCGATCTGCCCAGTGTCACCCAGCTAGGAAGGGGTGGAGTTGGGAATTGAGTCCAGGGCTGGCTGAGTGAAGAGTACAGGCCTTTCTTGTGACACCGCTCTGTCTCTGCAGGTGGAGATGGCCCCCGAGACATTCAGTGTCTTGATGGAGAGGCTCTGTAAAGAGGGGCTGGCAGCTCCCACTTCCATGGCCTGTGCCAAGCTCATGCTGATGGTGATGACCAAGTACCAGGCTAATGTGAGTGTTGATAGGGCCACAGGGGCTGGTCCTGCTGGCAGGGCTGCTCTGGGCCTGCCATGAGGGTATTCGGATATATATATATTTTTTTGAGTTGGCGTCTCACTCTGTCACCCAGACTGGAATGCAGTGGCCGCTCCCGGCCACCGCAGCCTCGACCTGCTGGGCTCCGGCGATCCTTCCGCCTCAGCCTTCCAAGTAGCCGGAACTACAGGCGCGCGCTACCACGCCCGGCTAATTTTTTATTTATTGTAGAGACGAGGTCTTGCCAAGTTGCCCGGGCGGATCGTGAACCCGCAGGCCCAGGCAGTCCACTCGCCTCGGCCTCCCAAAGTGCTGGGATTACAGGCTGAACCACCAAGCCCAGCCTTTCAGATATTTTTGCCAGGGGTAAGACCTGAGAGCTAGCTAAAGAAACCACAAGTTCAAGCCCAGGATGGGGATTGGGACTGCTTAGGAGTTTATTCATCCAGACCATACCTCTTTGGGTCAGATGCTGTGTAGGGCACTGGGAAATCAACAGTGACCATTATGAGTCTTTGCCCTTGAGTTGACCCTGTCCCCCAACTCTGGGCTAGTGAGAGAGGAAAGATGATAGATAACAGATATTAGAATTAACATCTGGACCAGGCACAGTGGCTCATGCCTGTAATCCCAACACTTTGGGAAGCTAAAGTGGGAAGATTGCCTGAGGCCAGGACTCAAGTAACATCTGGTAGGAGCCAGGTGAGAGATGGGCAGAGGGCATTTGGTGGCAGAACAAGAGGAGCAACTAAGCCTTGCTTGTGTTTGGGAATTGGGACAGGCTTCCTGACTTTTTTTTTTTTTTTTTGAGCCGGTGTCTACTGTGTTACCCAGACTGGAGCACACAGGCACACTCATGGCCACAGCAGCCTCGACCTGTTGGTCTCAAATGATCCTTCCTCCTCAGCCTTCCAAGTAACTAGTACTACAGGTGTGCACCCCCAGGCCCAGCTAATTTTTTGATTTTTTTATTGTAGAGAGGAGGTCACACCAAGTTGCTCAAGCTAGTCTTGACCCTGGGCTCAGACAATCCTCTTGCCTCCAACTCCCAAGTTGCTGGGATTACAGGCATGAGCCACCGCACCTGGCCTTCCTGACTCTTACAATTTTTTTTTTTGAGTCAGAGTCTCATTGTTGCCCAGGCTGGGGTGCAGTGGCACACTCACAGCCATCATAGCCTACTGGGCTCAGGTGATCCTTCTACCTCAGCCTTTCAAGTAGCTGGAACTACGCCTGGCTAATTTTTGATTTATTGTAGAGATGAGGTCTCGCCAAGTTGCCCAGGTGAGTCTCAAACCCGCGGGCGCAGGCAATCCACTCACCTCAGCCTCCCAAAGGCGCAGGATTACAGGCTGAGCCACCGAGCCTGGCTAATTTTTTGATTTATTGTACTTGTAGACAAGGTCTTGTCCTGTTCCCAGGCTGGTCTCAAACTTCTGGGCTCAGGCATTCCTCTCACCTCCACCTCCCAAGTGTTGGGATTACAGGCGTGAGCCACTGCACCCGGCCCTTCCTGACACTTAGAGTGAGTGGTGATCAAGAGCTGGGCCTGCAAATAAGAGAATGGATGGGGAAGGGGATGCAGTTAGAGTGCTGAAATACCAAGAGCTTTACCTCCACAGCCCTGCTGTGTCTCAGGCACAATCTAAGCCCTTCACATATGTGACCTTGCTGGTTCATCCCAAGTGTCATTAGCTCCATTTTGGGTTTTTTTTGGGTTTTTTGAGTTGGAGTCTCACTCTGTCACCCAGGCTGCAGTGCAGTGGCACACTCATGGCCACTGCAGCCTTGACCTGCTGGATTCCAGAGATCCTTCCACCTCAGCCTTCCAAATGGCTGGAATTACAGGTGTGCGCCACTACATCCTGCTAATTTTTTGATTTATTGTAGAGACGAGGTCTTGCCAAGTTGCCCAGGCTGGTCTCGAACCCGTGGGCTCAGGCAATCCTCTCATCTCAGCCTCCCAAAGTGCTGGAATTATAGGTTGAGCCACCACGCCTGGCCATTAGCTTCATTTTGTAGATGTGGAAATTGAGACTCATAGAGATTAAAGTAACTTGTCCAAGGTTCCATTGCCGGCACTCGTAGCATTTGATGGAGGGTCTATAGGTCATGGTGAGAAGCTGTATTTTGAACTTTTATCTTGAAGGCGAGGTGTTCTTGGCTATGGGCTTTTTACTTTTATCTTGGGGGTCATTTGATGGTTTGATGAAAGCTGCAGACCCTCCCAGAAAAATGAAAATATGGACGTGCATCCAGTGCACAGTTTCAGGGAGCTCCTCTTGAGGTCCTCTTGAGGTCCTCCTTCTTGCCCTAGAAGAAGAACTTCCAGTGCAAGACCCAGGGGTCTCCAAGGGCCTCCCACCTGGGAATGGCTTGGTCACATTTCACTATGAAGAGGCATCTGGCTTCGGTTAGAAGTGGGGATTGGAGAGGGAAGACCCAGGGCCTGAGATCTGTCAGGAGGTTGTAGCAACGGGTCAGAAAAGAGGAGGTGTGGCCCAAAAGGAAGGTGGTTCCACAGTGGGTGTCTCTGAACCTCAGTTTCCTTGTGGGAGGGCTGTGAGGATTATATAAAGTATTGCATGTATATGTCTGAAGTAACCATATAAAGTGCTCCCAGAGAGCAGACACCCAGTAATTGTCAACTGGTGTTAAGTGAGCAGCTAGTATTTGACTTCAGATACTCAAGTCCACCTGAGTCCGTGGTTGGTTAGCCACGGTGAAGCAATGAGATGAGATTGCTCTGGCGTCTCCCCTCCCCCTCTTTCCATCATCCTTGTGTCCTGGCATCCTCTTTGTTTCCTAAACAGAACTCATGGGGTAACGGGGAGAGGGGAGGGGTCAGCTACTGGAGTCCTGACATGATTCTTCCTTCTTCCCAGATCACTGAGACCCAGAGGCTGGACCTGGCTGTGGCCCTAGAGCCCAATACCACCTTCCTGAGGAAGTCCCTGCAAGCTGCCTTGAGACATTTGGGCCCCTGACGATCCACCAAGGGACCACCTTCCTGGAGTTCCATCGCCAGCTGCCTGAAGGACATTTCTGCCTTCTCCTTCTTGCCCTGAGGAGCCCTTGCCTAAGGGACCAGCTACCTTCCTGCTCTAGGTTGCAGGGAGGCCATCTTGGCTTCCCAGCCAGCAGGGAGGCTTTTGGGTTAGGGGAGTTGGATGAGCTGTATTTGCAAGACTACTGGCCCTGGGCTCACTTCTCATCAGTTCTCAGGCTGCAGGGACAGGAACTTTCTGACAGGCCTCAGTAGGGCCGGGCAGACCCAGAGTCACCCTGATCTGGGGTACCCATGTGCTCAGTGAAGCCACCTGTGCTCAGGTGTATGTTACGACCTTCTGTGTTTCTGTCTCTGACTTTAATAATTTATCAGTGGCATTTAATAAAAAGCAGGAAGTTCAATAATGTCTTAGAACCAGTGCCTGCCTTCCCACTAACTGGACATTTGTTAACCTATCCCCACCCCCTCCACCAGTGAGAAGGAACTTTTTCCTGGTGAGGGGAAGGGTGTGGAGTATAAGTTCTGAAGTTCATTCATGCACACACTCTGGTCTGGGGGCCAGGTAAGGTGTGATACCAGCCATCTAGCCCTATGGGAGCCACTGGGCAGAGGGTAGGTAAGAATGGAGGGCTTAACCTGTAATCCCGTGCTTTGGGAGGCCAAGGTGAGTGGATTGTCTGAGGCTGTGGGTTCAAGACCCGCCTGGGCAACTTGGTGAGACCTCATCTCTATAATAAATAAGAAAATTAGCCGGGCGTGGTAGTGCGCGCATGTAGTTCCAGCTACTTGGAAGGCTGAGGCGGAAGGATCGCCGGAGCCCAGCAGTTCAAGGCTGTGGTGGCCGGGACTACAGTCTGGGTGACGGAGTGAGACTCCAACTTAAAAAAAAAAAAGAATGGAGAGCTTAAAGTTGGGAGTGGCTCGGTCAAATTGGTAAAGGGTTTTGGGCAGGTAATGTTTGAGGAGGGATCTCAAGGGCTCCTGAGACTCCTGTGGGCTGTGACGAGGATGAAACCCACTGGGCAGAGGGAGGGCAGAAAAGATGCTTTGTGGGTGTGCATGCCGTGGGCCTGTTTTATATCCTTGTCTTCCTAAAGCACCTAGCTAGATGCCTTGTTCATAGTATGCACTGAATAGGTAGATGTCATTGAAGTAACCACCAGGTGAAAGCCCACTATGAACCTTCCCACCTCTTCCCCACTGTAGGCAGTGAGAGGCCTGGGACAGAGCTTCCTTGACACTTCCCTTACTACGTATGAGTCCACGTTAGAGCAAGAAGCTTCTTGAGGGAGGTCAGACCTAGGAAAAAGCCTGCTTTTGGGAACAAGCTGGTGCAGAAGGCAGGGAGTGGGCAGAGGAGGTTTGGGGGACAAACGCGGTGGAATTGCACGTTGTTAGCAAACATCACAGTGCTGTACCCAACATGTGTGACTTCTGAACCCCGGGCTCAGCCGCAGCGGGCATCGATGGGGATATTCCCAGGGTGCCGCGGGGCGCCAGGACTGCCTGCAACTCCGTGGGTCTTCGCGGAGGCCTAGGGTACAACGGGCAGCAGCGCCCTCCAGTGGTCTCAGGCGGCGGCGCTCCTCGAAGCTGAGCCACCCGATCACCCTGGAGGTAGGCCAAGGGTACAAGGCACTTCTCGCGAGAGCTGGAAAACTATTTGAACGCATGCGCAAGCGATCCTAGTCTCTTTTCCGGTTACTGCAACGCGAGGAGCCATGAGGTAAGTGGTGCTGAAGGTGCTATCCGCGTACATCTGCTCCTCCAGCGTGCGCCGCCAGGGATAGGAGCTCCGCAGGCCGAACGGAGGGCCCCTGCGCCAGCTTCGCCGCGGGGGATTTCTGGCGGAGGGCCGACCTGCTGGCCTTTCCGCCAGGTCCGGTCCCCAGAAAGCTCCTTGTCTCCCAGGGGCTGGGGCCTGGCTCCGGGCCCTTGGCGCTCGACGCGGTGTCCGGAGCGGAGCGCCCAGCGGACCGTCCGCCCATCCGCAGCCTGCAGCCTCCAGCCCCGGGGGCTTCCGAGCCACCCGCGCGTGAGTCGAAGGCCTGAGCGCTCCCTGTCTCTCTCGCCCGCAGCAGCAAAGTCTCGCGCGACACGCTCTACGAGGCGGT